>NW_026611222.1:0-72955 GCF_029633865.1 Lampris incognitus | reverse complement strand
GTTTTGTACCTTGTTATAACTCATTTATAATATTGCTTCCCTTCTTTGTAGAAAGTGAAACGCTAGGCGTCCTCGACAGTGTGTGTGTGTGTGTTGTATTTGCTGCTGTACGTGTTATATTGCTGTAAGTGGACATTGTTTTGTCCATAAAGGACTTTACAACTTGAGCCTGCTGGACTCATTTCCATTCGTCTGACTTGTCCTGACGCGACCTCTGTTGTGGGTCAGCAGGTTTGACTCCACTACAGATCGTGTCCCCTTCACGTATCCTCTTCCTTGTTCCCTCCCCTCTCTGGATGAGGAGAATCAACTGCACAGACACGTTTCTACACAACACAGCTGTGATTCACATCTGATCATGGGTGTTCTGCTGGTTGTTTAGGAGAAGCTACACCGCCGCTCACACACTAAGACGTAAAGGGAGGAGACGCATTAGTCATGGAACGCGTCCAGGACTGAACCGGCGTCGTCTTCTTGTAGTAGTCTGACACCTAGTGGTGGCAGGGAAGAAGTGCAGTGTGTGACGTCTGGAAGCGCAAGTGAAAACGATTCAGATACTGAAGGGAAACTCCAAACGATCGTTTTACCACGTTTCTCTTTCACATTTTAAAACCCACCGAGTTTGGTGATGTTTGGACAAACTGTGATTGACAGTATTCAACTCAACTCTACTCAACACTTTATTGCAGACTCAGGGTCCATAACCAACAAAACAAGGTAAAAAACAAGAGAAGAAAGAATAAAGCCATAAAAGATAAGAACCACTGGTAAAAGAGAAACCTGGACAACACACAAAGTAAACACAATAAAACACCATGAAAGGAACAAGCCATGGTGTTGTAAGAAGGCAGCTATACCAATGGTCCCTCTGCCGGGACTGGTAGCGTGTGGCCCTGAGTCTCATATTAGTTAAAGTCTTGATGATTACATTATCAGAGTCACTGAGCCGGCAAATACATTTATACATGAGCTTTCTTACAACAGCCTGGAAGGTGCTGACTCCTGCAGCCACAGACAGTTCACTGGCACTACACCAGCTAGGTCTCTTTAGTAGTAGTTCTCACTGCACCATTATACGCTACTCCAAGCCTCTGTAAGCTTGCTTTTTGTAGTGTGGCCACAGGGGCAGTATAAAGTGGTGTACAATATGTAGTGTGGCCACAGGGATGCAGTATAAAGTGGGTACAATATGTAGTGTGACCACAGGGATGCAGTATAAAGTGGTGTACAATATGTAGTGTGACCACAGCTGTGCAGTATAAAGTGGTGTACAATATGTAGTGTGACCACAGGGGGCAGTATAAAGTGGTGTACAATATGTAGTGTGACCACAGGGGGCAGTATAAAGTGGTGTACAATATGTAGTGTGACCACAGCTGTGCAGTATAAAGTGGTGTACAATATGTAGTGTGACCACAGGTGTGCAGTATAAAGTGGTGTACAATATGTAGTGTGACCACAGGTGTGCAGTATAAAGTGATGTAGAATATGTAGTGTGACCACAGGTGTGCAGTATAAAGTGATGTACAATATGTAGTGTGACCACAGGTGTGCAATATAAAGTGATGTACAATATGTAGTGTGACCACAGGTGTGCAGTATAAAGTGGTGTACAATATGTAGTATGACCACAGGTGTGCAGTACAAAGTGGTGTACAATATGTAGTATGACCACAGGTGTGCAGTACAAAGTGGTATACAATATGTAGTGTGACAAGAGGTGTGCAATATAAAGTGGTGTACAATATGTAGTATGACCACAGGTGTGCAGTACAAAGTGGTGTACAATATGTAGTATGACCACAGGTGTGCAGTACAAAGTGGTATACAATATGTAGTGTGACAAGAGGTGTGCAATATAAAGTGGTGTACAATATGTAGTGTGACCACAGGTGTGCAGTATAAAGTGGTGTACAATATGTAGTGTGACCACAGGTGTGCAGTATAAAGTGGCGTACAATATGTAGTATGACCACAGGGATGCAGTATATAGTGGTGTACAATATATAGTGTGACCACAGGTGTGTAGTATATAGTGGTGTACAATATGTAGTGTGACCACATGTATGCAGTATAAAGTGGTGTACAATATGTAGTGTGACCACATGTATGCAGTATAAAGTGGTGTACAATATGTAGTGTGACCACATGTATGCAGTATATAGTGGTGTACAATATGTAGTGTGACCACATGTATGCAGTATAAAGTGGTGTACAATATGTAGTGTGACCACAGGTGTGCAGTATAAAGTGGTGTACAATATGTAGTGTGACCACAGGTGTGTAGTATATAGTGGTGTACAATATGTAGTATGACCACAGGGATGCAGTATAAAGTGGTGTACAATATGTAGTATGACCACAGGGATGCAGTATAAAGTGGTGTACAATATGTAGTGTGACCACATGTATGCAGTATAAAGTGGTGTACAATATGTAGTGTGACCACAGGTGTGCAGTATAAAGTGGTGTACAATATGTAGTGTGACCACAGGGATGCAGTATAAAGTGGTGTACAATATGTAGTATGACCACAAGTGTGCAGTATAAAGTGGTGTACAATATGTAGTATGACCACAGGGATGCAGTATAAAGTGGTGTACAATATGTAGTGTGACCACAGGTGTGCAGTATAAAGTGGTGTACAATATGTAGTGTGACCACATGTGTGCAGTATAAAGTGGTGTACAATATGTAGTGTGACCACAGGGGGGCAGTATAAAGTGGTGTACAATATGTAGTGTGACCACAGGGGGCAGTATAAAGTGGTGTACAACATGTAGTGTGACCACAGGTGTGCAGTATAAAGTGGTGTACAATATGTAGTGTGACCACAGGGGGGCAGTATAAAGTGGTGTACAATATGTAGTGTGACCACAGGGGGGCAGTATAAAGTGGTGTACCATATGTAGTGTGACCACAGGGGGCAGTATAAAGTGGTGTACCATATGCTCTGAACCAACACATCTCCACACTAACTGAACACATACCAAACTTGCGTGACCACAGGTGTGTGCTTGTGCGTACATCATACATCATGCAGCATTGCCTATAAACATCATCATCGTCTGTCATGTGTTCAGGAATATAACGTCCAAGATATTTCAGCTTATTACACACCACAAGATTATTATCAGACCATTTAAAATCAGGGAGTTTTAGGTAATTGACCTCTTTGGTTGTGTAGATCATGACAACAGTCTTACTAGCATTGTATTTGATGTCATGCTAGCTAGAGCTGTAGGCCTGTAGGTATCTAGGCTGCATGCTTTACCAGCTTGTCCTTCATTACCCCATGCTGCACACCAGACACACAACATATATCATGGAGCTGCTGGAGACCAGCGCTACAGGGACTGAGGATGACAAGGTCATCTGCATACATAATATGGTTCACCGAGGTTTTCCCATCATGCACCAGTGTTACAGGCTTTCAGCTGCTTGGACAAATCCTCAGTATATAGACTGTAGAGAACTGGAGACAGAATTCCCCCTCGTCTGACACCACTGCTGACCCCAAATGGGGCTGAAACACTACTACCCCATTTCCCTTGCATAGTGTGGTGGGCAGACCAATAAGCCAGGACTCTCACGGTGTATTTAGACACCCCTCCTTGACTCAGTTTAACAAACAACTTTCTGTGATTAACACGATCAGAAGCTTTAGAAGCATCAATAAGAACTGATGAGTTTTGGCCTCTGTATTTGTTCATAATTTACTTTAAGACCTATATACACAAGTCAGTGCCATGTTTAGCTTGAAAACCACACTGGTTATCTGTGGAGGTGATAAACTCATGCCCTCTATCCAGCAGCATTCTTTCTTTCTAGGACTTTTGGCAGTATGCTGGCTAGAGCTCTCGGCCTGTAGGCATCTAGGCTGCATCCTTTACCAGCTTGTCCTTCATGACTGACACTAACAGTACAGACAACATGAGTCTGGCAACAAGCCATGGACCATAAAGCCAGTAAAACAGATAGCAAGGAGAGGATCTATCCTCTACTGGCATGTTTAAGGTGTCCAGCAGTAACGTGATCTACACCACTTGCCTTGTTAACAGACAGCTTGTGTATAGCTCGGTACACCTCGTGTGACGTCATCACCATTGAACCGTCACTCTCAGTACTGCCCCCTTACACAGATCAGTGTGGACACGGGTGAACAAGGTGCTATCATGCTGTCGCCACAGCTCAGCAGCATCGTGTGTACTGCAGACCCCATCAACAGTGCACGGTGGAGATGTTTTACAGTTGTTGAGAGCTCTCACTTCTCCCCAACAGTTAGCAGCGTTATTTCCTAGCAGCCTCTGAGCCGTGGCGTCCTCCCTCATGGCTGCCCAGTTTACAAGGGAAGTGAATGGCGTACTTGTATCTTGCGTTAGTGAGCTTCTGGTGTTCAAGCTCAGGACCTGGTCTGGGTCTGCTGCCATAGCCCGTGATTTAAAGGCTTCACGGGCTCCTTCCTGATACCCAGCAGCTACATGCTGGTCCCCACCAGGCCTGATGTCACGTGTCTTGTGTTTGTACTTGCAGTAGGGCTTCCTGCCTTCACACAGAGCCCCAACAGTACCATCATACATGCAGCAGAGCTCTGTCCTACGCCTCACATCCTCACCATTCATGTCTCTGACATAGCCGCATCTCGAAGCAGATGTATATGAGCCAAGGTTTCATTTGTACGGCCATGAGAGGCCAAGATGTCCTCCTCTGTAGGAGTTGACCAGTCCAGCCTTCCTGCGTTGTCGCTGTGTGTGAGATTGAACTACCGGTGTGAGATTTAAGAGCGGTTCCCCGAGAGGCGTGTTGAAGGAAGTGAGGAGAGTAAAAGGGCCGAGAGACGTGTGGAGAGAGAGGAACCCAGAGGGGAGGGCTTTTTCCAGGACACGGCCCCCAGAACCAGAATCAGAACACCTTATTCATCTCCGGGGGGAAACTGGGTTCTACTACAGACACTCAGGCTGCAGTAAGAAACAAGTCAAGACTAACAAGATGCAAGATAACGAGAACACAGGAACAAGTAGAAACAAGAACAACAGAAACAAGTAGAAAAGAAAGACACGACAAGAAAGAGAAATCAGAACCAACTGCATCAACAGGCACGGGGCACATAACAGCCGGTGCACACTGCACTACGGCAGCACAACACAACGCAGTGGTGAGGGGTGTTGACACACCACAACACACATGTAGTGCTGAGCATGGAGGGTGTAGCAGGTAAGACAGGGCAAACACACAACTAAGACACCACACTTAGTGACGCCTTGGTGCTGGGTTTTAGCTGAGGCCAGAGTGTAGAGAGGAGTGGGGGGGGGGAGGGGGTCTGATGGGGAGGTGCTGAGAGGTGAGAAATATGAGGAGGTGGTGAGGGAGGGGATGATGAGAAGACAGAATGAGAGTGTGTGTGAGGAGAACCCTGGGAGGTGGTGGGGGAGTGTGAGAGAACAGGTAAAGATGCTGAGTACAGATTATAGCAGAGGCAGAAATAAGGTGGAGAGGAAACGAGAGAGGAGGGTAAAGGGGGAGTCGGCCAGAGAGGCAGAGAGGGCAGATAGGGGGGGGGGGTTATGATTCAGGGGACATATTAGAATAAAAGATGAGCTGAAGGAGGTAGAACAAAAGAGGAGCATGGGGGCAATAGCTAGGAGCAGGGTAGATATGGAGCTGAGGGCGAGACATGTACGGGGGGTTTTTAGGGTCAGAAAAGACGAAACAGAAGAGGAGTCATTTAGAAGAGGAGGAAGGAAAGGCTGGTGGGGAGGTTCCAGACTTTGTCGGGATAGCTGTAGGAGAAGAAGATCTTTACAGGGATTTATTGAGGGAGGCACAGCACAGGACACGTGCTGGATAAGGGGAAGGCCGGGGTGAGGGTGGTGATGGTGGAGAGATGTGTGGGGGGCACGTGGGGGCAGGAGGAAGAGAGGCAGCCATAGCAGGGTGAGGCAGGAGCAAGAGGGCAGGGATGGATGTTTAGCTGGAGGGTTTTACAGAGTTGACAGAGGAGGACTCGGTGCCGGCGGGACACAGATTCTGTAGGTGGGCAGAAGAAAAGGAGCGGGTGGCAGCAGGTAGCATGTCAACAGGGTTGGTCAGCATCGCTTACGAGAAAGGGGGCAGCAGAGACTAGAAGACTACAGGCCGCTTAGCCTGCTAGACGGTGGCTATAAAGAGTTAGCGAGGGCGTTAGCCGCCAGGGTAAAGAGTGAGAGGAGGTGGTGGGAGGCACACAGGCCTACAGCACCGCAGGTGGGGCCACGGCAGACACAACGAGGAGCAGCATCACAGACACTACTGACCTTATGGAGGCACACAAAGGAGGGCTGGCCAGGAGTTAGAAGTGAACAAGGCATCTGGTAGGGTAGGTCGTGGTAGTTATACAGGGTGGAGAGAGCTGGTTCGGGGCATCGGCTGGTAGGGTGGAGCAGAAGGATGCACGACGGCATTAAAAGAGAAGAAGGAGGATTTCAGGGTGTGAGTTTAGGGGCTGAGGACGAGGAAGGGAGAGACGTACAGTATGAAGAGATAATGAATAAGACGAGGAAGACGTCGGGGTTTGGGGAACGTGGAGGGGTGAAGCTGAAAGGGAAGGTGGTGGTTGTGAATGGATTGGTTGTGAGTCCGCTTGTGTGCGTGATGAATGTGTTGGATGTGGCTGAGAGAGCGTCGAAGGAGGTGGAAAGAATGGTGAGGGAGTTTCTGTGGGAGGGGAAGGGAGTCAGGACAGCAAGGGGGGTGATGGAAAACCAGTATGAAGGTGGTGGGTTGAAGCTGATCAGTTTCGGGGTGAAACAGAAAGACCTGGGCTGAAAACGATGGTTAGATATCTAAGAAACAAGAGGCCTCACATATGGAGGGTGTTTGGAAGGGAGGCCATTTATAAGGGGTGATGAAATGAGGCTGGGAACAGCAGAGAGGATGATGGGAAAGATCAAGGGGGGTGCTGCTGAGAGAATGGGTCAGTGTGATGGAGAGAGAGGCTGTGCTGGGTGAGGAAGGGGAGATAGAAATGTATGTGGGAGAGGAGAGAGGAGGGTGGGTGTGGAGAACGTGTGGGAGGGGGTGATGGATGAGGTGGGTGTAGGAGGATGTGGAGGAGCCTGACAGTGAAGGGGAACAGTGTTGAATGTGAGAGTTTAGACTTGTTATTAAGACACAACAGCTGTTCAGCAATGTAATAATTAGTCATTAATAATGGAGTGTGAGAATAATGAGTGTGATGATGATGATGATGATGTTAATGTGTTGTGTACTTGTGTCAGGGAGGAAGAGTTTACTGGGCGGTGTGGAGGGGAGCACTGTTGTTGTGATGGGGCAGAAGGGAGGGTGGTGCTGGAGTGTGGTTAGATGGAGCAGTGTGTGGGGTGAGAGGTACTGGGGATGGGGTGTGTGTGTTTTTGATATGTGGTGTCTGTGGTATGGAGGAGGAGGGGGAGGTGGTGCAGGCTGGAAGCCATGCCAGAGCCTACAGGTTCCCTCACCATGTTCTGTCTTGTGTGTCTGTGTTCTACTCTTTAGCTGAGTGTCTCGTGTCCTTTCTTCTTCTTCTACTGATTTATCTGCTGGTGTGAGGTGAACTAATGAGAGTAGCCACCAGAGGGCGTTCTCAGATTGTTTCGCTGTTTTTGCTGTCTGTGAATGTTCTCCTTCATCCATGGTTCTCCAGCCTGCTGGAGTAACCAAACAGCCATGCACTTCATGTGTACACAACCTCCTCCTGGACTCACAACACCGCTCTGTGGGTTATAACACTGCCGTGACGTCATTATGAAGGTTGTTTAACCTTTTCAGTAAAGACATGACTAAGCCCCTGGAGTTTAACGGATTAAGGCAGAACAACCACTTCTAACAGACAAGTTGCCTTTTAAATGTAATTTGTCCTGTCAGATTCATTTCAGTATGTCGTCCCGTTGCTCTGGAAGCTCATCTGGACAGCAGTCTCAAAGCTGTGTCACGGGGGGGGGGGGGGGGTTCCCATTATTCTCCCCAATTGTACTTGGTAATTGGCTGGAAACAACTGAGGGGGAAAAGGGGGGAAATTCCTGATGTGTGCAGGTGTTTGTCAGCTCAAAGGGGGGTGTAAGTAAAGCGTCATCATTAAACTTGCCCACATTGAATATGAATTCTGGTTCACGGGCCTTACAGTCCAGGTCCAGAGACCGGTTCTGTGTGTCAGCAGTTGGAAGTCAGGCGGTGTTACTTTAAACTGTGAGCTCAGACACGCTGATGAACACGTGTGTGGACTTGCTGAACAGAAAGACACTCTGACATGTTGAGGACTTTATTTCACAGAAACCAGCAGTTTAAGGCAGTTTACCCCCCATTAAAAGCATTTCTCAGCAAAGCAAACAGCAAACATTTCTGTAGCATATATTCTGTAAATATGGTCACACATAGCAACAAAGAACCAAACCCCTTCAACCAAGTTATGATAAATCAAGATAACATCTTACAGGACATGAAAAATATCCAGCAAATCAAACCTAATTCTCTACCAGCTCAGCTACAGCCCAGAAACACACATCCTGCACACTACCCGTCACTTAGCAGAAGCAGTATGAGGGTAACAACAACCTACAACTTTTAACCACACAATCTGCTGCAGAGAGAAAACACAACACGCGTACAACAGGTCAACCTGCTGATGCTCCAAAGACGGATGCTGCATCAGGAGGACGTGTCCATTCTGCAAGCAGAGCTTTGAGAAGAACATGTGGAGGAAAAGACGGGACGTCATGATGCTGCACAACAACCCATCACAGAGGTGGTGCCCTGAAGGGTGGAGTGAAGGGGGAGGATGTCACGGGGGAGGCTAAAGGTGTGTGTGTGTGCTAGTTGTGTTTTGGGAGGGGTTTCATTGTGTTGACAAACGGGGAAGCTTTTATGAATTCATCTGGAGACAAATAGTGCGCCCCTCCTCCTCTAAGTAGAGAGTATTGATATTCCATCACTTCTTTCTTCATGCTGCTGTTCTAACCTGTCGTCTGCAGGGGAGTCATGTGATGTGTGGGAGGGGGATTAGGAAAAGGATCTGTACACACAATTTACTGCAGCTCACTGGTTTAAACTACCACTGGAGTTTCACTCCAACACCATGTTAATGAGTCCACATTCACTGCCTTCTTCAGTCAGCGATCTTACACAAAGCATTATTAATCTGCAGTTTTACTTTCTCAACCATTTTTTTAACTGCAGAATTGGCCCTAGTTTTTGGATTGCAAGTTTTGAGAGGGCTCCTTCCTGCTTGATTCCCCAACATGTCCTCAGACCTACAAAGAGACACAACCACAGTTAAGACAGGAAATATGTGCACGTGTCAGTCTGCGTTACGGTCCTGATGCTGGTCTTCTCTAAGTGAGGAAGAGGCGTGGTGGTGAGTGACCACACCAAATGTCAGAGCTCCATTCACACTGAAGGAGAGTCAGCAGAACCAAAGCAGACCAGCTGCTGAGCCTGAGTTCTCCTCATCCATGTTGTTCTGTCTGCTGGTAAAGCTCCTCTACCAGCTTGTCCTGTCACAGCTGCTGGTGACACACAACCACTTCCCCTCCTCCTCACACCAACACCAGCTGCCCTCTTCTTCCTCACTTGGCTGCTGTGATGAAGATGGAAACCCCCATGCACCCTAAGACATTCCTACGTGAAGGGCAGCATTAAAGTGAGCGACCACAAACAGGTTCATGGTCTGGATGTTTGTGAACTAGCTGTTGTCTTCAATACACCACCACAGCACATGTCAAAAAAGAGCTTTTGCATTTAAAGCTTCAGGACTGAAACGTTAAGAGGCTCCGTCCCAACACACTACATGTTCATTCTTTGAAGACCAGCAAACAAAATGTATAAATCATTATTATAAATTCATCATTTAAACATTCAAACATATCGACGACCTTTCCAGTAAACACGGGACAATTCTGTCAACCAAGGACATAATTATCATAAAATACCATCACCTGTTTTAATTGTCTCATCATTCATTTGATGAGGGCAGATGTTAGTTTATAATACACATGTTCATATTTCCTGGGTAGCGACACTTTAACCTTCCATGTTGTGGGAAAACCAGCTCGGGTCAAAGGTCGGCTCTGCAGCTCCAAAGAGAGTCAGGACATTCAAAGTGCATTGAGGACGTGGTGGTCAAACACCTGTTAACTTTGAGGACCACCCTCACCAACCAACCATTTCACACACCGCCATGTGGTGGCGCTATAACACAACACAGCACAGCAGGTAACATGTGGTAGATCCATGGACACCAGACTTACTTAGTTCAGTGTGAAGCACCGGGGTTCAATTTCTCAAAGGAGCTCAGCAGCTCAGAGCTGCTGTCAGGAGCTGTGGGGTCAGAAACAGTCCGTTAACAACCTTCTCCTGAAAGCAAGCTGCTGGACTACAACATGTGAAGCAAAGCCACGGTTGGACCACAAGGCCAGAACTGGCCCTAGTTTTTGGAGTGCCTATTTTCTCCTCAGCTGTAAAATGGTGGAACAGTAATAATGGCACTTCTGCATCAGTAAGGTGGTGTGAAAGTTTCACCACCTGATCATGAAGTAAAAAACCTCTACTTACAAGGTGGAGGGCGCTTGGCTGCAATAAAGACATAAAACAAATGATTAAGGGTGTCACAGAGGAAAACACCATATATGATATATGATCCCTGTTCACCCTCCCCCCACTGAACCACATCTCCACATGACCCTTGACCCAAGTGTCGGGTTGGTCAGGATGTTGGTGATGTATTTTCAGTTACTCTGACGCTGATTGGAGTAGATCAGACAATACCTTCAGAACAATCTCTCTCTCTCTAGCTCTCTCTCTCTCTAGCCCCCTCTCTCTCTCTCTCTCTCTCTAGCTCTCTCTCTCTCTCTCTCTCTCCAGCTGTCCCAGTATTACTGTACATGTAAGACTCAGTGAGAGGCTAGATAAGACAGCCATCTAAACTTCTAGAATATCAACTTGATGAACAACAAATCAAACATTTGAACCATTTCATGTGATTCCCTCACCTTTCTTCTTCTGGTACAGTATGGCACCAATGACTGCGATGATGATGACGATGACAGCAGCAAGTACTCCAATGATGATGGGGATGGTATTGACTGTTGATTAAAAAACACATATGTGTGTATGTATACACAAACACATAAATATATATCCTTGTGAGCCTTCGGCTGCGGTCACACCAGCACTGCTGAATGTGAAATTTCGTGGTGAATTTGATTCATATCAATGAATTCGTCACAATAAGTGAACTTGGATCTGGGTGCAAGGTGAGTCGGCCTCGATCACTTCACGTCGAGTTCAAACTTGGTGAACGGTGACACCTGAATTTGCTCCGTCGACAATAACAGAGCTGCTCTGACTGTTGTGACGTCTGACGGAGCAGCCACTAGAGGCAGTAAATACAGGAAGCTGTCGTTTCGTTAACCATCTAATTTTATACTACCGTGCTCTGCCAAAAAATAAACTGCTCCAGGAGAAAATAGGCCTCATGGCTTCCAGTCAGTCATGGAGCAGGAGTAGACAGCATCCTAGCTTTCATTCATTTATTTGAGTTGGGAGTTTTCTGTAACTATTCCACAAGGGACATGGAGGAATTTCACCGTGCCAGTTTCTGGTGTGACCGCAGCCCGAGGCTCAAATGGATGAAGTGGCTCTAAGTTGTTAGTCATGCTCCATTTGTCTTTACCATTTTGTTAATGAAGGTTTTGAATCACTTAAAGCAATAAAAAACTTCCAGCTTTTCCCCCCTATGAGCAATGCATCAATTCATCATTTCCTTCATTAAGACAAAGGTGAATTTGCTCTTACACCAGAAATAGTCCACACCACAGTTTGATTGTAGGAGAACCAGGAGGCCTGAACTTTGGTGAACTTGTTTTTTATTAATTTGGTGCAAACCAGAGTCGACATGGAGGGTTCACACCTGTCGAAAACATCCAACCTTACCAAGAACATCAAGAAGTCCAAACTGACTGATGACTGACAGGCACAGAAGTCAGTCTTTGGCTAGTACCTACTTAGGCCATTGTGTCCCTGTTCAAGGCTTCAACAGAAACAACAGAACTAACCAGGATCTTTCCTGTTGGTCTTGATCTTTGATGGATGCAGTTTGGTGATGATGTCATCCTTCATCCCAGAAAGCTGAACCACACAGTGGTACTTCTGCCAGTCCTCAGCCTTCATTGATGAAAGGTCAACGAGAAGGTGAACGCTCCTCTGGAAGGTTCCATCGTGGTTGGGGAGGAGCTCACCATGGTCCACCTCCTCCTCCTGGAGCTCCTCCTCCTCTCTCTTCCAGAACATCACGATTCTGTCAGGGTAGAAACCTGTAGCATGGCAGGTGACTGGAGAGGAGGGAGACCTCTGGAGCAGAGACACTGAGGGGGGGACTGGGGGAGAGAGAGAGAGAGAGAGAGAGAGAGAGAGAGAGAGAGAGAGAGAGAGAGGTTGACAAAGCCCTTTATTAAGCACTACAATAGGTATACAGACAAAAGGACAGCAGCTACGTAAGTGAAAGTGAAAACACAAGTCAACAACACAGCCATGACTTCCCCATTTTACACCGATTAGAAAGAGAAGACCAGGTCTTCCTCATCTCCCACTGAGCACAATACTCCCTGGCTGCCAGTTTGAAGCTGAAAGCCACCAGATTGTCTACCATTTTGTAGTAGGCATGTTGCACCGAGCCTTCAGCAGTCCTGTAAGAACCTGCAGAGGGTCCATACAGTCCACCAACAACAACAAAAAACCCAACAAACATGATACAGAGACCACTCACACAGACACACAGACACCCCTCACACAAAACACACAACCCCTGCCACCCAACCAATCTCCTCCCACCAAGACAAACAAACAGCGCCCACACATAGCCCTCCTTATGGACTCAAACCAGAAGTTCATGGACCCTCAGAAACTATTCCCCGGATATCACGTGACAGCAAAACGATGCAGCACTACTGGCCATGCACTACAGCTCCTGAACAAGGAATCTCTTGGGAGCCCGCAATGCATCATCATCCACACCGGGACCAATGACCTGCACTATCTGCGCAGTGACACGGCTGTGGCGGTGCGTAGAGTGGCAGAGAGAGCAAGTGGAGAATTCCCAGAGGCTCGGATTGTGGTGTCAACACTCCTGCCACGGCGTGACACCCCACCCCATATAATCCATGGAATCAACACAGACATCAGCAGAGGCTGCGCTGCTCTTCCCAATGTCCACCTGGCTCACCATCCAGCCATCAGCCTCCACCACTTCTACGACGGACTGCACCTTCACAAGGAGAGGGTGCGGATTTTTGCGAGGACCCTAAAAGATGTTGCTTTGGGCCGCAACCCAACCACACCCACTTATCCTCCACCAGTAGGAGACTACAGACCAGAACCCTCCCACATCCCCAGATACCCCCCTTTCCCCCCCCCAGAGCACACAATACCTGGACCCCCCCCCCCCCCAGCCCCATACTCCATACTCACCTTTGGGCCGAAAGCCCTACACACACCCACACCTACGTGCTGCTTCCCCCAGGTCCAAGAAACCTGTGCACCCAACCCCTCCAAAAAACAAAAAGGCAACAACACTTGACAGAGCCTGTCCCCCACAGCACAGGCCACAAAGCTATGCTGCTGCAGTAGCCCAGCCCCCTCCCACACCCACCGCCCCAGCCAAGACTGAGATTGGAGAGATAAAGGAGATGCTCCACACCTTGTGCTCCAGACTCCTGCATGGCAGCATCTAAGACAACCTCTACGTGCCATCAGATCTTAATGGGGTAACCACTTACACGGGGAAATCCTGAGTGTTGATTTGGCTCTGGTTGTGTATAATAATGCCCACAATATCGATAGTGAGGTATTTGGTAAGTGTTATCATGATATTTCATATTTATCTTCTTCCACTGTAACTTAATAATTCTCTGTCTCACAAAAGAGACTCATTGTATATTTTCTTTTCATGCATTCTTTTTCTGTCTCTTGTTGGAACATCCAGGGTCTCTTCTCATCTTCCTTTGGGATGAAGAGTAGAGACCCTGACTTCTTAAAAAACATCGAAAATGTCGACATAGTCATATTAACTGAAACCTGGTGTCGTGAAGACATAACCACCCACTGTCCCTCAGGTTACAAAGAAATAATTATTCCATCAAATAAACTTAACTCAGTACATCGTGGACGAGACTCTGGAGGTATTTTGATTTGGTACAGGGGATGTTTAACCAACCACATTTCAAAAATTAAAATTGGAACATCCCACTGCTGGCTAAAACTCAGCAATAAAATTGGCATATCAAACAAAGATATCTATCTCTGTGCTCTATATTCTCCCCCAATTGAATCCCCATATTATGATGAGGATTTCCTGAGTAATCTCCATGAAGAGGTAAGCCTTTTCCAGGCCCAGGGAAATGTGCTGCTGTGCGGAGATTTTAAGGCAAGAACAGGTTCAATGAGTGATACCATTGACCCTCAGGGTAACAGACATGTGTTTGGTCAACATTCCCTGTACCTCTCACCAAGCCTCATTAAAAGGAGCTCCCTCGACCGTACTGTGAACAAGGCTGGTAAGGAGCTAGTGCACCTCTGTCGCGCCTCTGGCCTGTACACACTTAATGGTAGGATCAGAGGAGACTCTTTGGGAAGGTTCACATGTTGTTCAGGTCTTGGAGCTAGTGTAGTTGACTATGCAATAACTGACATGGACCCCACCTCCTTCAACGCATTCACTGTCAGACAACAAACTCCTCTTTCTGACCATAACCAAATTATGATTTTCTTCAAAACTATTAACCTGACTCAAATGCCTATAGAGGAGCCCAGCAAGCTGTTCAAAATTAATAAGACCTACAGATGGGCTCCAGACAGTGCAGAAAAATTTATCAATATCCTGAATTCATCCAAATTACTTAATATGATTACTAACTTCATTAACAAACCGTTTGAAACTAATAAGGACAATACCAACCAAGTTGTCAATGAAATCAATTGTATCTTTCAGACGGCAGCAAACATGGTCCTACCAAGGACCCACAACAGAAAAAGAAACAATCTCAAAATGAAAAATGGTTTGACAACGATTGTAAAAATATAAGAAAAGAACTGCGTAAATTGTCAAACCTGAAACACTACCAACCTCAAGATATGGATATAAGAAAGAAATATAGCGAAACATTAAAACGATATAAACACACATTAAGAATGAAAAAACAAAGCCATGTAGATAGAACCCTACAGGAAATAGAAAAGTCCCTGAATCAAAACCAATTCTGGGAAATGTGGAATAATTTGAGCTCTACAAAACCACAAGACCTGCCTATCCAAAATGGAGAAATTTGGAAAAGTCATTTTGAACATATCTATTCGGAAATCCAACAAGAACACTCAAATTCCAATTACAATCTGATCAAACAAAAATTACGGTTGCTCGAATGCACTATAAAAGACAACCAAAACCCACTGGATTTTCCAATAACACAAGAAGAATTAGCACAGAAGCTCAAATCCTTAAAACCCAATAAAGCTTGTGGCCTTGACAGCATCAGAAGCGAGATGCTTAAAAACAGCACACCTGAGCTGCAAAGGGCAGTACTCAAATTGTTCAACATCGTTCTAAGTTCGGGATTTTTTCCTGACATCTGGAGCAAAGGGCTTATAACTCCTATTCATAAAAATGGAGACAAATTGGATCCTAATAATTTCAGAGGCATTTGTGTGAGCAGTAGTCTGGGGAAGGTGTTTAATAGCATTTTGAACAATCGAATTCTAACCCTCCTTAACGAACACAATGTCCTGAGCAAAGGTCAAATTGGCTTCCTCCCAAATCACCGGACTACGGACCATATTTACACCCTACACACCCTCTTAAATGAAAATGTGAATCAAACCAAAAATGGAAAAATATTTGCTTGTTTTATTGACTTCAAAAAAGCTTTTGACTATTTGGCATGAAGGACTATACTATAAACTTTTACAAAGTGGTGTAGGAGGTAAAGTGTATGACATAATAAAGTCAATGTATTCGGACAACAAATGTGCAGTTAAGATTGGAGACAAACACACTGAGTTCTTCACTCAGAATAGAGGGGTGAGACAGGGCTGTGGACTTAGCCCGACACTGTTTAATATATATATTAATGAACTGGCGGTGCAGCTGGAACAGTCTGCAGCCCCAGGTCTCCCCCTGTATGACATGGAAGTGAAATTTTTGCTTTATGCAGATGATCTAGTTTTGTTGTCACCAACCGCAGATGGGCTGCAACAACTACTAGACCTGCTTGAGGACTATTGCCAGCACTGGGCCCTGGCAATAAATCCAAAAAAGACAAAAGTAATGATCTTCCAGAAGAAGCCCAGATGTCAGGAAAATAGATACCAGTTGACTCTAGGTAGCATCACCTTAGAGCATACGATGCAGTATACTTACCTGGGTCTAATTATTACAGCATCAGGGAGTGTCAGTAGGGCAGTGAATAACCTAAAACAAAAAGCTGGCAGAGCTCTATATGCAATTAAAAATAAATTCTTTAACATTGATATACCAATCTCCATCTGGTGCAAACTGTTTGATAGTGTAATTCTGCCCATTGCACTATATGGAAGTGAGGTATGGGGTCCACTCAGTCTTTCCAGCTACACTAGATGGGACAAGCATCCAGCAGAAACCCTACATGCTGAATTCTGTAGAATGATTCTGAAAATACAAAGGAAAACACCAAACAACGCATGTAGGGCAGAATTAGGCCGGTTTCCATTATTAATAAATGTACAAAAAAGATCTCTAAATTTCTGGATGCACTTAAATACAAGCCCAACAAATACACTGCACTTTAAAGCTCTGAAAACCCAAGAACTGAACCCCGAAAAGAGTCCCCTGAAGCAGCTGGCTCTGAGACTCACTAACCCTGTAACAAATACTAAGACCAACCAACCTCAGGCCAGCAATGCATCCCAAACAAAGTTTACAATAAATCAGGCTATAAAACAAAGCAAGAACAATTATCTGAAACATTGGAACGCTGAAATCAAAACTCAAAACAAACTAGAAGTCTATCGGGCCCTAAAAACAAACTATGATTTGGAAGAACACCTCTTAACTGTCAGAGACAGGAAGCAGCGACAGATCCTCACCAAATACAGGCTCAGTGACCACAGTCTCGCCATTGAAAAGGGGAGACACAAAAAGACGTGGTTGCCAAAAGAGCAACGATCATGTGGTCAGTGCGTGACAGATGAGGTGGAGACAGAGGTGCACTTCCTCCTTAAATGTGACAGATTTGAAAAACAGCGCTGGGCTTTTGTCAAGGAACTGGAACACGTGATTCCAGAGTACCAGGAAATGGACGACGCAGGTAAGCTGCGGGTGGTCCTGGGAGGGGGGCCAGCGGCGAGCATTGCAGCAAGATTTATATTATCTTGCCACAACCTGAGAGATAGTGGGGGATGGCACCTATTGCTACTGTTGTTATTTAATATCATAATCATTGTTGTTGTTGCTGTTATTATTATAATCATTGTTGTATTGTGTTGTTGTTGTTTTACATGCTTTGGCAATATGTACACAAATGTATGTCATGCCAATAAAGCACATATTGAATTGAATTGAATTGAGAGAGAGACAGATGAGTTGAAGAAAATGAGACAAGAGAGGGAGACACAGTAGGAGAAAGGGATAAAGAGAGGAGAGTGGGCATTGGAAGAGAAAAAAGAGTAAGACAGACAGAAGTGAGACAGCAGCAGAAAGAGAGAAAGGAGGATGATGACAAAGACTGAAGTGAAGACGGTGAAAGAAAGAAAGAGACAGAGAGAGAGAGAGAGAGAGAGAGACAGAGAGAGAGAGAGAGAGAGAGAGAGAGAGAGAGAGAGAGAGAGAGAGAGAGAGAGAGAGAGAGAGAGAGAGAGATCCAGGAATAGGGGGAGAAAAAGAAAGGGGGGTAGGGAGGTGCAGAGAGCCAGAGAGAGATAAAGAATAAAAAACAGAGGCAGGTAAAAAGAAAGATGGAATGAAGTAAAAATAAAACCTGGTCAGTGTAAACAAAGTCAAACCACGATGCTGTTGTGTGTACCGTGTGTGTGTACACACGAGTCCAAGACCCCTGTAATGTTACTGTACATTAGAAACAGTAGAGACATATGAACACTGCTGTGTCCATGACACACATCAGGTCATGTGACTCTACCTGTCCTCAGTAGACGGTTGCTCCCATACTGCAGATACTTCTTCAGCCAGTCAACACACACATGGGTGAAGTAGTTCTTCTTCTGAGCTATCAGAGCTCCGTCTCGATCCCATCTCAGCTTGGTGATGACAGCCTGTGGTCTCGGAGCGATCCATGTCTTTGTCTTCAGGTCCAGAGCGATGAAGTCTTCTCCATCATAACCATACTGAGCATCTCCATTAACTTCTCCAGTCTTATCGTCCCACTCACAGCCATACATGACCTGAAAGATGTGGACGCCTGAGAGAAGAGAGACAGAGAGAAAAGAGACAGAGAGAAGAGAGACAGAGAGAAGAGAGACAGAGAGACAGAGAGAAGAGAGACAGAGACAGAGAGACAGAGAGACAGAGAGAAGAGAGAAGAGAGACAGAGAGAGAGAGACAGAGAGAAGAGAGACAGAGAGAAGAGAGACAGAGAGAAGGGAGACAGAGAGAAGAGAGACAGAGAGAAGAGAGACAGAGAGAAGAGAGACAGAGAGACAGAGAGAAGAGAGACAGAGAGAAGAGAGACAGAGAGACAGAGAGAGTGTTAAAGCAGAGACACGTCCTGACACAGTCAACCTTTAAGAGTCCAGACCCTGTTCACCACAGAGACTCAGAGACCCAGAGGGACCACAACACAGTCTCTACACCTGTCCTCCCTACACCACCTGGTACACTCTCATCTCAGCAAAGAGGAAGGAAAGGTTTTCACACACACACTCACACACACACACACACACACACACACACACACACACACACACACACACACACACACACGCACACACACACACATACACACACACACTCACACAAACATAAACACACACACAAACACACACACACACACCAGTAACGTGATGACGTAGGTGGTTCTGTTTTCTATGCTAGTGCGAGCGCGAGTGCGGGTATTGCATTGAAATACTGTTAACTTGTGCTATTAGCTGGAGCTGCGTGGCGACGCACGGAGAGGCTGGACCCGGAGGAAGACGCTGGATGAGCATCCAAGTCTTGGTCCAGTGCACACATGTGGTCTAGGTCGCTACAAGTGATGCGATCACTTTCTGGGAGGTGTGTTTTGGAAGAGCAAGCCTGCACGTCGTCAATATCGGAGGGTGTAAGGGGCTGGTGGTTAAACACGTGACGGACACCCCTCCCCCCACTCCCCCCACCCCTCCCCCCACTCCGGGTGTGACTCGTGAGGGAGGACGCTGTCCCGCCTTGCTACGGTAGGAGGCCAGAAAGCAGAAGACAAGCCTGCGTGTTCTCTGCGCTGTACAAGAAGGTTGGTGAGGAGTTTGTCCTGCCAGCCATCACACATCTCTGCTGTTGTCTGGGTAACCTCTGTACCACACGTTACCACTGATATCCACACACACACCCACACACACACACACGCACACACACATTGGAAGGGACATTGCACCGCTGTGCATCCCGTGCATACACCAGCACACATCAGCGCCCAGTGAACTGAACTGAACGGGACTGTACAGCAACGGCGCTGGTACACACACACGCCAAACACACACACACGCACACACACCCAGACACTATTAAGGGAGCAACGCGGTCATCCAGACTGGTGCAGCAGACGTGTTCAGCCATTGCTGAATGATGGTTTAATGTTCTCCTTACCTGTTACTGCTGAAGCCCAATGCTTTTAGCATGACGTCATCCTTTATGGACACCGTGGGGGTTTGAGTGACGTGTCATGTGAATGTTAAATGCCTGTCTACAGGTCCTCTGTATTCTAAAGGAGGTGTCCTCTGGCCTGTTTAACAGGAGCCAGTTCAGTGGTCATGACAGGGCCACATTATGGGATGTTTGTCTCTCACGTTTAAATGTGATGGTAAAGGGAAAGGGTATGGCTCATTAATGGCCGGTGGTGAGGGTACTGTAGGGATTTCATTCATGGGGCTTCGTGTTAGAGGCCAAGTGTTTAAATGAACTCCTACTGTGACCAAGTTTTATTTTAGTAATGCTCCTGAACGCCCTGTGTTTATTATAAAGTAAAGATCAGAGAGAAAAGGCTGCCATCTTTCTATGTAATGTACCAGTGTATTGGGATACTTACCTGGGGGTAGGGCGCTTCACCTGTCTAGCTAGGTCTTTGTAAAGTAGGGGGGTGGTATCAGGTCAGTTCGCTACTTACCTTGCACACACTGCACACACTTCAGTCGGCCCCTTAGGACCCTCCAAGTACCCTGCAGCCTACTTTACACAGTCTAAGAAGCTACCGTTGGTCCAGGCTGCTACACAGCGCACCACTTGTTCACTCACCTGAATACTGAAGCCATAAGCATTGGGAGTGGAGGACCTACACCCTGTCCCACTCAGTCCTCCCCACATTAAGCTCTGGGTTACCCCTACAAGGCGGCGGCCATACTTCCCACCGTCCCATATACAACCTACACAATCTATATAACCTATACAATCCATGCAATCTACACACACCTGTGTGTGTGTGTGTGTGTGTGTGTGTGTGCCTGTGTGTGTGTATATGTGTGTGTGCGTGCGTGCGTGCGTGTGTGTGCGCGCGTGCGTGTCTGTGCGTGCGTGTATGTGTGCCTGTGTGTGTGTGTGTATGTGTGTGTCTGTGTGCACGCGTGTGTGTGTATGTGTGTGTGTGTGCGCGTGTGTGTGTGCGTGTGTATGTGTATATGTGTGTGTGCGAGCGTGTGTGTGTGCGCGTGTGTCTGTGTGTGCGCGTGTGTGTGTGTGCCTGTGTGTGTGTGTGTGTGTGTGCCTGTGTGTGCGTGCGCGTGTGTGTGCATGTGTGTGTGTGTCTGTGTGTGTGTATGTGTGTGCGTGTGTATGTGTGTGCCCGTGCGTGTGTGTGTGTGTGTGTGTGAGAGTGTGCGTGTGTGTGTGTGTATGTGTGTGTGCGTGTGTATGTGCGTGTGTGTGCCTGTGCGTGTGTGTATGTGTATGTGCGAGAGAGAGTGTGTGTGTGTGTGTGTTTGTGTGTGCCTGTGTATGTGTGTATGTGTGTCTGTGCGTGTGTGTATGTGTGCGTATGTGTGTGTGTGCGTGCGTGCGTGCGTGCGTGTGTGTGTGTGTGTGTGTGTGTGTGTTGGGGAGTAAGATGGAAGTTTTGTCTCTCTGAATAAAAAACATGTTATTGGTGAGAAGTGAAACATAAACATACCTCCAGTTTGGTTGAAGCGCTGCTTCGCAGTCTCAATGTTGGTTTTGAAGAGCTGCTGGGTATTCATCAAACCTCTAGTCTGCCTCTCCCAGTACTGTGGGTCACCTGCTGTGACCTGGTCCATCCAGTCTTGTTTGGGTACTGCTCTCTGAGTGTTGCTGTCATAATGAACCATCTGAAGACCATCAACCATCCCAACACCCACAAACTCTGGGAAGTTGGGCACGTGGGAGGAGGCAGTGTAGAAGTACTTCAGGGAGTGGGGCACTGTCAGGAAAACACATCATGTGAGGGTTTCAGCTTTGGGAATCACATCTTTTGTTTCATCGTCAGTGATTTTTGTGATGGATTGTAGTTGTTTGTGTGTGTGTCTGTACTTTAGGGTGAAAGTCAGGAGGAAGTATTTATCAGTGTGACTCATGTCACACTGATAAATAGAAATGAAATGAAGGCTATTCCATGCGAGAAATTGCTAAGAAATTGAAGATTTCCTACACCGGTGTGTACTACTCCCTTCAGAGGACAGCACAAACAGGCTCTAACCAGAGTAGAAAAAGAAGTGGGAGGCCGCGTTGCACAACTGAGCAAGAAGATAAGTACATTAGAGTCTCTAGTTTGAGAAACAGACGCCTCACAGGTCCCCAACTGGCATCTTCATTAAATAGTACCTGTTAGAGCCTGTTTGTGCTGTCCTCTGAAGGGAGTAGTACACACCGGTGTAGGAAATCTTCAATTTCTTAGCAATTTCTCGCATGGAATAGCCTTCATTTCTAAGAACAAGAATAGACTGTCGAGTTTCAGATGAAAGTTCTCTTTTTCTGGCCATTTTGAGCGTTTAATTGACCCCACAAATGTGATGCTCCAGAAACTCAATCTGCTCAAAGAAGTGCCCATCCAACCAATCCAACTTGTGGGAGCTGCTTCTGGAAGCGTGGGGTGCAATTTCTCCAGATTACCTCAACAAATTAACAGCTAGAATGCCAAAGGTCTGCAATGCTGTAATTGCTGCAAATGGAGGATTCTTTGACGAAAGCAAAGTTTGATGTAAAAAAAATCTTATTTCAAATACAAATCATTATTTCTAACCTTGTCAATGTCTTGACTCTATTTTCTATTCATTTCACAACATATGGTGGTGAATAAGTGTGACTTTTCATGGAAAACACGAAATTGTTTGGGTGATCCCAAACTTTTGAACGGTAGTGTATACAAATGTATTATGAGTAATAATTATTAGAATGAATGAAAGTGATAAGCCTCAATGGCTAAGAAGCATCTGCATTCAGATATACACAAATTAATCCGACTAACACATTAGCATACAGCTCAACAACCCTATAACTAAGCCGGCAATAAAATAAAAGAAAGTCAACCCCCAGTTGCAGGCCTGTTTCTTTATCGGGTACGTTGGGACCCTAAACAGCCCTCTTTGCTCCCCTTGGAAGCCCGCACATCCGGCTTGTACTCACAAAGAATGAATGCTCCTCTTCGTCTCGCGCTTCTCACCGCAGCACAGCAGCGAACGTCAGGCCGGCAGCCATCCTAGCTAACTGGCTAGTTAGCCGTTAGCACCATCTCACGGTCGAACCGTGCGCTCGCCTCGGCAGCACAACACGGCAACAGACGACTCCTTCTGCGTTCCTCGATGGTCGCATGAACCCACCACTACACTGTAACTGATAACGTTACTTCGCTAAACTAGAAGACGGCCCGACTCACTGTGGGGAGAGCCCCTTACCGCATCCCGTCCATTCGCCCGCCTTGCTGTGCTAACAACGGACACCGACTGGCTAGCTCGCTCCGTAACGTCGCTGGGTCCACATATGGGACTGACGAGTAGTCAGTTTGTCTCCCCAGTCCACACAAACAGTTCCCGGGATGGGTCTCGGTCAGACACCCGCACACATCACTGTTCACTAAACTTCAATAACATTTCTCTCACCGCAAACTAGCAAATAACAACTCGACATCAAACTGCTCCGTTATTTTTTACACAAGGGACGAGAGACCTCCTTCCCTCCGTCCAGTCTGCTCGCGCTGACGTTTCCCGCTGCCCTCTCAACCAATCACATTCAAGGTAAGGTATTCTCTCCACAGCCAACCAATCACAACAATGGTAAGTTTCAACACGAAAGTAAATGCATTTCACATTGGTAAACAACTGTTTTGCAGAACAATATCAACAATATAATATATTCATATTCAACAGGTTAACAAAATAACAAACATAGGCCAAACTCTTATCTAATAGTGCAATGTAATATATCTAAGGCCTATAATTTAACCACAGGGTTACATGTACAATATGTAGTATGACTACAGGGGGGCAGTATAAAGTGGTGTACAATATGTAGTACGACCACAGGGATGCAGTATAAAGTGGTGTACAATATGTAGTATGACCACAGATGTGTAGTATAAAGTGGTGTACAATATGTAGTATGACCACAGGTGTGCAGTATAAAGTGGTGTACAATATATAGTATGACCACAGGTGTGCAGTATAAAGTGGTGTACAATATGTAGTGTGACCACAGGTGTGCAGTATAAAGTGGTGTACAATATGTAGTGTGACCACAGGTGTGCAGTATAAAGTGGTGTACAATATGTAGTGTGACCACAGGTGTGCAGTATAAAGTGGTGTACAATATGTAGTGTGACCACAGGTGTGCAGTATAAAGTGGTGTACAATATGTAGTATGACCACAGAGATGCAGTATAAAGTGGTGTACAATAGGTAGTGTGACCATAGGTGTGCAGTATAAAGTGGTGTATGTAGCGCTATCTATCCTTTTTAACTGTCAAGGACAACGCTCCTGAGTTCTCTATACAACTCGGTATCCAATAAACTATTGAAGTATGTTAACTTCGCTTTTTATGTGTTTAAAGTATGTTCTAAAGGCTCCAAATGTCTTACAGTGTCATCTGGTAACTCCAACTAAAAAGGTTGACTACCCCTTTAAGGCGCTCAAGTATGGCATATGACCCCTTTAAGGCAATCTAACATGGTCTAGACACCTCAATGTGTCACCGAGTAACTTATATTAAAATGTGGTGTATTAGCCCTTTAAGGTTATATATATATATATATATATATATATATATATATATATATATATATATATAGACCATATATATACTATGGTCTACACGTCTCTGGGTGTCACTAGGTTACTTCCAGTAAAAAGGTGGACTAGCCCTTTAAGGTTGTCTCAACATGTCACTTACCATAGCCTAGACACCACAGGAATAAACACACATGAATAATCCACACTCACACGGGTACATAGAATTATATATACAAATGTATTATGAGTAATAATTATTAGAATGAATGAAAGTGATAAGCCTCAATGGCTAAGAAGCATCTGCATTCAGATATACACAAATTAATCCGACTAACACATTAGCATACAGCTCAACAACCCTATAACTAAGCCGGCAATAAAATAAAAGAAAGTCAACCCCCAGTTGCAGGCCTGTTTCTTTATCGGGTACGTTGGGACCCTAAACAGCCCTCTTTGCTCCCCTTGGAAGCCCGCACATCCGGCTTGTACTCACAAAGAATGAATGCTCCTCTTCGTCTCGCGCTTCTCACCGCAGCACAGCAGCGAACGTCAGGCCGGCAGCCATCCTAGCTAACTGGCTAGTTAGCCGTTAGCACCATCTCACGGTCGAACCGTGCGCTCGCCTCGGCAGCACAACACGGCAACAGACGACTCCTTCTGCGTTCCTCGGTGGTCGCATGAACCCACCACTACACTGTAACTGATAACGTTACTTCGCTAAACTAGAAGACGGCCCGACTCACTGTGGGGAGAGCCCCTTACCGCATCCCGTCCATTCGCCCGCCTTGCTGTGCTAACAACGGACACCGACTGGCTAGCTCGCTCCGTAACGTCGCTGGGTCCACATATGGGACTGACGAGTAGTCCGTTTGTCTCCCCAGTCCACACAAACAGTTCCCGGGATGGGTCTCGGTCAGACACCCGCACACATCACTGTTCACTAAACTTCAATAACATTTCTCTCACCGCAAACTAGCAAATAACAACTCGACATCAAACTGCTCCGTTATTTTTTACACAAGGGACGAGAGACCTCCTTCCCTCCGTCCAGTCTGCTCGCGCTGACGTTTCCCGCTGCCCTCTCAACCAATCACATTCAAGGTAAGGTATTCTCTCCACAGCCAACCAATCACAACAATGGTAAGTTTCAACACGAAAGTAAATGCATTTCACATTGGTAAACAACTGTTTTGCAGAACAATATCAACAATATAATATATTCATATTCAAAAGGTATACAAAATAACAAACATAGGCCAAACTCTTATCTAATAGTGCAATGTAATATATCTAAGGCCTATAATTTAACCACAGGGTTACATGTACAATATGTAGTATGACTACAGGGGGGCAGTATAAAGTGGTGTACAATATGTAGTACGACCACAGGGATGCAGTATAAAGTGGTGTACAATATGTAGTATGACCACAGATGTGTAGTATAAAGTGGTGTACAATATGTAGTATGACCACAGGTGTGCAGTATAAAGTGGTGTACAATATATAGTATGACCACAGGTGTGCAGTATAAAGTGGTGTACAATATGTAGTATGACCACAGGTGTGCAGTATAAAGTGGTGTACAATATGTAGTATGACCACAGGTGTGCAGTATAAAGTGGTGTACAATATGTAGTGTGACCACAGGGATGCAGTATAAAGTGGTGTACAATATGTAGTGTGACCACAGGTGTGCAGTATAAAGTGGTGTACAATATGTAGTGTGACCACAGGGATGCAGTATAAAGTGGTGTACAATATGTAGTGTGACCACAGGTGTGCAGTATAAAGTGGTGTACAATAGGTAGTGTGACCACAGGGGGCAGTATAAAGTGGTGTACAATATGTAGTGTGACCACAGGGGGCAGTATAAAGTGGTGTACCATATAATCTGAACCAACACATCTCCACACTAACTGAACACATACCAAACTTGCGTGACCACAGGTGTGTGCTTGTGCATACATCGTACATCATGCAGCATTGCCTATAAACATCATCATCGTCTGTCATGTGTTCAGGAATATAACGTCCAAGATATTTCAGCTTATTACACACCACAAGATTATTATCAGACCATTTAAAATCAGGGAGTTTTAGGTAATTGACCTCTTTGGTTGTGTAGATCATGACAACAGTCTTACTAGCATTGTATTTGATGTCATGCTAGCTAGAGCTGTAGGCCTGTAGCTATCTAGGCTGCATGCTTTACCAGCTTGTCCTTCATAACCCCATGCTGCACACCAGACACACAACACATATCAAGGAGCTGCTGGAGACCAGCGCTACAGGGACTGAGGATGACAAGGTCATCTGCAAACATAATATGGTTCACCGAGGTTTTACCCATCATGCACCAGTGTTACAGGCTTTCAGCTGCTTGGACAAATCCTCAGTATATAGACTGTAGAGAACTGGAGACAGAATTCCCCCTCGTCTGACACCACTGCTGACCCCAAATGGGGCTGAAACACTACTACCCCATTTCCCTTGCATAGTGTGGTGGGCAGACCAATAAGCCAGGACCCTCACGGTGTATTTAGACACCCCTCCTTGACTCAGTTTAACAAACAACTTTCTGTGGTTAACACGATCAGAAGCTTTAGAAGCATCAATAAGAACTGATGAGTTTTGGCCTCTGTATTTGTTCATAATTTACTTTAAGACCTATATACACAAGTCAGTGCCATGTTTAGCTTGAAAACCACACTGGTTATCTGTGGAGGTGATAGACTCATGCCCTCTATCCAGCAGCATTCTTTCTTTCTAGGACTTTTGGCAGCATGCTGGCTAGAGCTCTAGGCCTGTAGGCATCTAGGCTGCATCCTTTACCAGCTTGTCCTTCATGACTGACACTAACAGTACAGACAACATGAGTCTGGCAACAAGCCATGGACCATAAAGCCAGTAAAACAGATAGCAAGGAGAGGAGCTATCCTCTACTGGCATGTTTAAGGTGTCCAGCAGTAACGTGAGCTACACCACTTGCCTTGTTAACAGACAGCTTGTGTATAGCTCGGTACACCTCGTGTGACGTCATCACCATTGAACCGTCACTCTCAGTACTGCCCCCTTACACAGATCAGTGTGGACACGGGTGAACAAGGTGCTATCATGCTGTCGCCACAGCTCAGCAGCATCGTGTGTACTGCAGACCCCATCAACAGTGCACGGTGGAGGTGTTTTACAGTTGTTGAGAGCTCTCACTTCTCCCCAACAGTTAGCAGCGTTATTTCCTAGCAGCCTCTGAGCCGTGGCGTCCTCCCTCATGGCTGCCCAGTTTACAAGGGAAGTGAATGGCGTACTTGTATCTTGCGTTAGTGAGCTTCTGGTGTTCAAGCTCAGGACCTGGTCTGGGTCTGCTGCCATAGCCCGTGATTTAAAGGCTTCACGGGCTCCTTCATGATACCCAGCAGCTACATGCTGGTCCCCACCAGGCCTGATGTCACGTGTCTTGTGTTTGTACTTGCAGTAGGGCTTCCTGCCTTCACACAGAGCCCCAACAGTACCATCATACATGCAGCAGAGCTCTGTCCTACGCCTCACATCCTCACCATTCATGTCTCTGACATAGCCGCATCTCGAAGCAGATGTATATGAGCCAAGGTTTCATCTGTACGGCCATGAGAGGCCAAGATGTCCTCCTCTGTAGGAGTTGACCAGTCCAGCCTTCCTGCGTTGTCGCTGTGTGTGAGATTGAACTACCGGTGTGAGATTTAAGAGCGGTTCCCCGAGAGGCGTGTTGAAGGAAGTGAGGAGAGTAAAAGGGCCGAGAGACGTGTGGAGAGAGAGGAACCCAGAGGGGAGGGCTTTTTCCAGGACACGGCCCCCAGAACCAGAATCAGAACACCTTATTCATCTCCGGGGGGAAACTGGGTTCTACTACAGACACTCAGGCTGCAGTAAGAAACAAGTCAAGAGTAACAAGATGCAAGATAACGAGAACACAGGAACAAGTAGAAACAAGAACAACAGAAACAAGTAGAAAAGAAAGACACGACAAGAAAGAGAAATCAGAACCAACTGCATCAACAGGCACGGGGCACATAACAGCCGGTGCACACTGCACTACGGCAGCACAACACAACGCAGTGGTGAGGGGTGTTGACACACCACAACACACATGTAGTGCTGAGCATGGAGGGCGTAGCAGGTAAGACAGGGCAAACACACAACTAAGACACCACACTTAGTGACGCCTTGGTGCTGGGTGTTAGCTGAGGCCAGAGTGTAGAGAGGAGTGGGGGGGGGGGGGGTCTGATGGGGAGGTGCTGAGAGGTGAGAAATATGAGGAGGTGGTGAGGGAGGGGATGATGAGAAGACAGAATGAGAGTGTGTGTGAGGAGAACCCTGGGAGGTGGTGGGGGAGTGTGAGAGAACAGGTAAAGATGCTGAGTACAGATTATAGCAGAGGCAGAAATAAGGTGGAGAGGAAACGAGAGAGGAGGGTAAAGGGGGAGTCGGCCAGAGAGGCAGAGAGGGCAGATAGGGGGAGGGGGGGCGGGTTATGATTCAGGGGACATATTAGAATAAAACATGAGATGAAGGAGGTAGAACAAAAGAGGAGCATGGGGGCAATAGCTAGGAGCAGGGTAGATATGGAGCTGAGGGCGAGACATGTACGGGGGGTTTTTAGGGTCAGAAAAGACGAAACAGAAGAGGAGTCATTTAGAAGAGGAGGAAGGAAAGGCTGGTGGGGAGGTTCCAGACTTTGTCGGGATAGCTGGAGGAGAAGAAGATCTTTACAGGGATTTATTGAGGGAGGCACAGCACAGGACACGTGCTGGATAAGGGGAAGGCCGGGGTGAGGGTGGTGATGATGGAGAGATGTGTGGGGGGCACGTGGGGGCAGGAGGAAGAGAGGCAGCCATAGCAGGGTGAGGCAGGAGCAAGAGGGCAGGGATGGATGTTTAGCTGGAGGGTTTTACAGAGTTGACAGAGGAGGACTCGGTGCCGGCGGGACACAGATTCTGTAGGTGGGCAGAAGAAAAGGAGCGGGTGGCAGCAGGTAGCATGTCAACAGGGTTGGTCAGCATCGCTTACGAGAAAGGGGGCAGCAGAGACTAGAAGACTACAGGCCGCTTAGCCTGCTAGACGGTGGCTATAAAGAGTTAGCGAGGGCGTTAGCCGCCAGGGTAAAGAGTGAGAGGAGGTGGTGGGAAGCACACAGGCCTACAGCACCGCAGGTGGGGCCACGGCAGACACAACGAGGAGCAGCACCACAGACACTACTGACCTTATGGAGGCACACAAAGGAGGGCTGGCCAGGAGTTAGAAGTGAACAAGGCATCTGGTAGGGTAGGTCATGGTAGTTATACAGGGTGGAGAGAGCTGGTTCGGGGCATCGGCTGGTAGGGTGGAGCAGAAGGATGCACGACGGCATTAAAGGAGAAGAAGGAGGATTTCAGGGTGTGAGTTTAGGGGCTGAGGACGAGGAAGGGAGAGACGTACAGTATGAAGAGATAATGAATAAGACGAGGAAGACGTCGGGGTTTGGGGAACGTGGAGGGGTGAAGCTGAAAGGGAAGGTGGTGGTTGTGAATGGATTGGTTGTGAGTCCGCTTGTGTGTGTGATGAATGTGTTGGATGTGGCTGAGAGAGCGTCGAAGGAGGTGGAAAGAATGGTGAGGGAGTTTCTGTGGGAGGGGAAGGGAGTCAGGACAGCAAGGGGGGTGATGGAAAACCAGTATGAAGGTGGTGGGTTGAAGCTGATCAGTTTCGGGGTGAAACAGAAAGACCTGGGCTGAAAACGATGGTTAGATATCTAAGAAACAAGAGGCCTCACATATGGAGGGTGTTTGGAAGGGAGGCCATTTATAAAGGTGGAGGTGTGGGGAGGGTGGAGTGTGTGTGCAGCTGAAGAAAGGCATGTTGAGTGGAGGGTCTGAGTGGTACAAGGGAGGTGCTGGGAGCGTGGGGGGAGTGTGAGGGATGTGTGCAGCATGGATGTGAGGAGGTGAAGCAGGCGTGGCAACAACCAGTGTTTTAAATCCACACATCACGTGTGGGGGGAGACGGGCTACAACAGGGGGACGCGGGGAGCGGGTGTAGGAAGATAAGGGGTGTGGTGTGTGAGTGTGTACCAGGGTTTATGAGGGCACAGGTGGTGGTAGAAGAAGTGAGGGGAAGGGGTGAGGAAATGAGGCTGGGAACAGCAGAGAGGATGATGGGAAAGATCAAGGGGGGGGTGCTGAGAGAATGGGTCAGTGTGATGGAGAGAGAGGCTGTGCTGGGTGAGGAAGGGGAGATAGAAATGTATGTGGGAGAGGAGAGAGGAGGGTGGGTGTGGAGAACGTGTGGGAGGGGGTGATGGATGAGGTGGGTGTAGGAGGATGTGGAGGAGCCTGACAGTGAAGGGGAACAGTGTTGAATGTGAGAGTTTAGACTTGTTATTAAGACACAACAGCTGTTCAGCAATGTAATAATTAGTCATTAATAAAGGAGTGTGAGAATAATGAGTGTGATGATGATGTTAATGTGTTGTCTACTTGTGTCAGGGAGGAAGAGTTTACTGGGCGGTGTGGAGGGGAGCACTGTTGTTGTGATGGGGCAGAAGGGAGGGTGGTGCTGGAGTGTGGTTAGATGGAGCAGTGTGTGGGGTGAGAGGTACTGGGGATGGGATGTGTGTGTTTTTGATATGTGGTGTCTGTGGTATGGAGGAGGAGGGGGAGGAGGTGCAGGCTGGAAGCCATGCCAGAGCCTACAGGTTCCCTCACCATGTTCTGTCTTGTGTGTCTGTGTTCTACTCTTTAGCTGAGTGTCTCGTGTCCTTTCTTCTTCTTCTACTGATTTATCTGCTGGTGTGAGGTGAACTAATGAGAGTAGCCACCAGGGGGCGTTCTCACATTGTTTCGCTGTTTTTGCTGTCTGTGGATGTTCTCCTTCATCCAGGTCGTCATGGTTATCCAAAGGAGGTGCATCAGGTGCAACTGGACTTGGTATATATCCGTGAAGACGTGTCGCCTCTCATCCAAGAGGCTTCCTCAGTTCCTGCCTTTCTGACTAGACCAAGCTAGTCTGACTGGCTGCTGATGAGACTCAGCATTTGTCCTCTAGGGGTCGCCATCGGAGCTATAGATGTGCATTTGTTTAGCAGCGACGGTGGTTGGGGGTGTTAGTCTCGACGTCATTGTTCAGTGGTGATGAGAGTGGTTGGAGCCGTTAGTGAGCGACTGTTGTTCTTGGAGGCCAGGCTTCTTGAGTCTCCTGGGTGGAGATGGAAGGACAGCATTGTAAGTGGGAGATAGGTGGTGTAGCAGACCTCCTCCTCTGTTGAGGGATGGTTTTTCCAGTTTCACATAGATGGCTTCCTTCACCCCTCTTCCAAACCATCTATCTTCCCTGTCCAAAACGTGTAGGTTGCTGTCCTGGAAGGAGTGTGTCTCCTCCTTGAGGTGGAGACAGACTGCTGAGTCTTGTCCTGAGGAGTGTGTCCTTCTGTGTTGGACCATCCGTTTGTGTAGTGGTTGTTTGGTGTCTCCTATGTGTAGGTCAGTACAGTCCTCATTGCATTGTGCAGCATACACCAGACTGCTGTTCCGGGTGTGTGGTACCGGTCTTTGGGATGAACCAGTCTTTGTGGGAGTGTGTTGCTGGGTTTGAAGTATATCGGGATGCGGTGTTTGTTGAACATTCTCCTGAGTTTCTCGGAGACCCCAGAAACATACGGGATGACTGTGCTCTTCCTTCTGTTCCTCTTCTCCTCGTCGCTCACCTGGTTGGTCTTTCTGGAACCTGTTGCAGTTTTCACAAAGGTCCAACTGGGGTGTACGTGTGTTGGTATATGTTGAACTAATTGGAGTGACCACCAGAGGGCGCGCTCTTTTTTTTGCTGTTTCTGTTCTGGTTCAGCTGTTGTGGCCATTTTAGGTCAACATTCTGTTGTTGTTGTTGTTTAAATCTTAGTTATTTTGTTGAGAAGAACATGCAAAGTCCACACAGAGGACGATCCGGGACCACCCCCAAGGCTGGACTACCCCGGGGCTCGAACCCAGGACCTTCTTGCTGTGAGGCGCTAACCACTGCTCCCCCCATGTAAAACAATGACGTCTGCATTGGTTTCCAGTCGTCCCTCCTCCACCCCCAACCTCTCTGCTTCACCTGCCCTCCCGGCAAACCTCTTGCTCCACACTGACGGCAGCAAAGTAATGACGACAAGAGGAAAGAGACTGGACGCTTGTGTGGTGGCCAGGTGAGAGACGTGTTATTAGCAAACCCAAGCCCTCTCTGTACAAGCGGCCAGCCTGCTGGAGTAACCAAACAGCCATGCACTTCATGTGTACACAACCTCCTTCTGGACTCACAACACCGCTCTGTGGGTTATAACACTGCCGTGACGTCATTATGAAGGTTGTTTAACCTTTTCAGTAAAGACATGACTAAGCCCCTGGAGTTTAACGGATTAAGGCAGAGCAACCACTTCTAACAGACAAGTTGCCTTTTAAATTTAATTTGTCCTGTCAGATTCATTTCAGTATGTCGTCCCGTTGCTCTGGAAGCTCATCTGGACAGCAGTCTCAAAGCTGTGTCACGGGGGGGGGGGGGGTCCCCATTATTCTCCCCAATTGTACTTGGTAATTGGCTGGAAACAACTGAAGGGGAAAAGGGGGGAAATTCCTGATGTGTGCAGGTGTTTGTCAGCTCAAAGGGGGGTGTAAGTAAAGCGTCATCATTAAACTTGCCCACATTGAATATGAATTCTGGTTCACGGGCCTTACAGTCCAGGTCCAGAGACCGGTTCTGTGTGTCAGCAGTTGGAAGTCAGGCGGTGTTACTTTAAACTGTGAGCTCAGACACGCTGATGAACACGTGTGTGGACTTGCTGAACAGAAAGACACTCTGACATGTTGAGGACTTTATTTCACAGAAACCAGCAGTTTAAGGCAGTTTACCCCCCATTAAAAGCATTTCTCAGCAAAGCAAACAGCAAACATTTCTGTAGCATATATTCTGTAAATATGGTCACACATAGCAACAAAGAACCAAACCCCTTCAACCAAGTTATGATAAATCAAGATAACATCTTACAGGACATGGAAAATATCCAGCAAATCAAACCTAATTCTCTACCAGCTCAGCTACAGCCCAGAAACACACATCCTGCACACTACCCGTCACTTAGCAGAAGCAGTACGAGGGTAACAACAACCTACAACTTTTAACCACACAATCTGCTGCAGAGAGAAAACACAACACGCGTACAACAGGTCAACCTGCTGATGCTCCAAAGACGGATGCTGCATCAGGAGGACGTGTCCATTCTGCAAGCAGAGCTTTGAGAAGAACATGTGGAGGAAAAGACGGGACGTCATGATGCTGCACAACAACCCATCACAGAGGTGGTGCCCTGAAGGGTGGAGTGAAGGGGGAGGATGTCACGGGGGAGACTAAAGGTGTGTGTGTGTGCTAGTTGTGTTTTGGGAGGGGTTTCATTGTGTTGACAAACGGGGAAGCTTTTATGAATTCATCTGGAGACAAATAGTGCGCCCCTCCTCCTCTAAGTAGAGAGTATTGATATTCCATCACTTCTTTCTTCATGCTGCTGTTCTAACCTGTCGTCTGCAGGGGAGTCATGTGATGTGTGGGAGGGGGATTAGGAAAAGGATCTGTACACACAATTTACTGCAGCTCACTGGTTTAAACTACCACTGGAGTTTCACTCCAACACCATGTTAATGAGTCCACATTCATATAAATGCTTTATGAGGGATTTTCTCTTCATACCAGAGAAGGTCTGATCCAACGGGTCACCACTGTTCTTCATGTGTGTGTGAGCTTATTAGTTTGTTCTACAGCTGTGATGGATTGTTGACTTTTGTCCTTTAGCATGTCGTGTGTAACTGCCCACACCGGTTACCTTCATTATGACTCACGACTGATTTTTAACTGACACATTCCCAAATTATAAACTAAAAGCTGATTTTGAGAGGGCTCCTTCCTGCTTGATTCCCCAACATGTCCTCAGACCTACAAAGAGACACAACCACAGTTAAGACAGGAAATATGTGCACGTGTCAGTCTGCGTTACGGTCCTGATGCTGGTCTTCTCTAAGTGAGGAAGAGGCGTGGTGGTGAGTGACCACACCAAATGTCAGAGCTCCATTCACACTGAAGGAGAGTCAGCAGAACCAAAGCAGACCAGCTGCTGAGCCTGAGTTCTCCTCATCCATGTTGTTCTGTCTGCTGGTAAAGCTCCTCTACCAGCTTGTCCTGTCACAGCTGCTGGTGACACACAACCGCTTCCCCTCCTCCTCACACCAACACCAGCTGCCCTCTTCTTCCTCACTTGGCTGCTGTGATGAAGATGGAAACCCCCATGCACCCTAAGACATTCCTACGTGAAGGGCAGCATTAAAGTGAGCGACCACAAACAGGTTCATGGTCTGGATGTTTGTGAACTAGCTGTTGTCTTCAATACACCACCACAGCACATGTCAAAAAAGAGCTTTTGCATTTAAAGCTTCAGGACTGAAACGTTAAGAGGCTCCGTCCCAACACACTACATGTTCATTCTTTGAAGACCAGCAAACAAAATGTATAAATCATTATTATAAATTCATCATTTAAACATTCAAACATATCGACGACCTTTCCAGTAAACACGGGACAATTCTGTCAACCAAGGACATAATTATTCATAAAATACCATCACCTGTTTTAATTGTCTCATCATTCATTTGATGAGGGCAGATGTTAGTTTATAATACACATGTTCATATTTCCTGGGTAGCGACACTTTAACCTTCCATGTTGTGGGAAAACCAGCTCGGGTCAAAGGTCGGCTCTGCAGCTCCAAAGAGAGTCAGGACATTCAAAGTGCCTTGAGGACGTGGTGGTCAAACACCTGTTAACTTTGAGGACCACCCTTACCAACCAACCATTTCACACACCGCCATGTGGTGGCGCTATAACACAACACAGCACAGCAGGTAACATGTGGTAGATCCATGGACACCAGACTTACTTAGTTCAGTGTGAAGCACCGGGGTTCAATTTCTCAAAGGAGCTCAGCAGCTCAGAGCTGCTGTCAGGAGCTGTGGGGTCAGAAACAGTCCGTTAACAACCTTCTCCTGAAGCAAGCTGCTGGACTACAACATGTGAAGCAAAGCCACGGTTGGACCACAAGGCCAGAACTGGCCCTAGTTTTTGGAGTGCCTATTTTCTCCTCAGCTGTAAAATGGTGGAACAGTAATAATGGCACTTCTGCATCAGTAAGGTGGTGTGAAAGTTTCACCACCTGATCATGAAGTAAAAAACCTCTACTTACAAGGTGGAGGGCGCTTGGCTGAAATAAAGACATAAAACAAATGATTAAGGGTGTCACAGAGGAAAACACCATATATGATATATGATCCCTGTTCACCCTCCCGCCACTGAACCACATCTCCACATGACCCTTGACCCAAGTGTCGGGTTGGTCAGGATGTTGGTGATGTATTTTCAGTTACTCTGACGCTGATTGGAGTAGATCAGACAATACCTTCAGAACAATCTCTCTCTCTCTCTCTCTCCTCTCTAGCTCTCTCTCTCTCTAGCCCCCTCTCTCTCTCTCTCTCTCTCTCTCTCTCTCTCTCTCTCTAGCTCTCTCTCTCTCTAGCTCTCTCTCTAGCTCTCTCTCTCTCTCTAGCTCTCTCTCTCTCTCTAGCTCTCTCTCTCTCTCTCTAGCTCTCTCTCTCTCTAGCTCTCTCTCTCTCTCTCTAGCTCTCTCTCTCTCTAGCTCTCTCTCTAGCTCTCTCTCTCTCTCTAGCTCTCTCTCTCTCTAGCTCTCTCTCTCTCTCTAGCTCTCTCTCTAGCTCTCTCTCTCTCTAGCTCTCTCTCTAGCTCTCTCTCTCTCTCTAGCTCTCTCTCTCTCTAACTCTCTCTCTCTCTCTAGCTCTCTCTCTAGCTCTCTCACTCTAGCACTCTCTCTCTCTCTCTAGCTCTCTCTCTCTCTCTAGCTCTCTCTCTCTCTAGCTCTCTCTCTCTCTCTAGCTCTCTCTCTAGCTCTCTCACTCTAGCACTCTCTCTCTCTCTCTAGCTCTCTCTCTCTCTCTAGCTCTCTCTCTAGCTCTCTCTCTCTCTCTAGCTCTCTCTCTAGCTCTCTCTCTCTCTCTCTCTCTCTCTCTCTAGCTCTCTCTCTAGCCCCCTCTCTCTCTCTCTCTCTCTCTAGCTCTCTCTCTCTCTCTCTCTCTCTCTCTCTCCAGCTGTCCCAGTATTACTGTACATGTAAGACTCAGTGAGAGGCTAGATAAGACAGCCATCTAAACTTCTAGAATATCAACTTGATGAACAACAAATCAAACATTTGAACCATTTCATGTGATTCCCTCACCTTTCTTCTTCTGGTACAGTATGGCACCAATGACTGCGATGATGATGACGATGACAGCAGCAAGTACTCCAATGATGATGGGGATGGTATTGACTGTTGATTAAAAAACACATATGTGTGTATGTATACACAAACACATAAATATATATCCTTGTGAGCCTTCGGCTGCGGTCACACCAGCACTGCTGAATGTGAAATTTCGTGGTGAATTTGATTCATATCAATGAATTCGTCACAATAAGTGAACTTGGATCTGGGTGCAAGGTGAGTCGGCCTCGATCACTTCATGTCGAGTTCAAACTTGGTGAACGGTGACACCTGAATTTGCTCCGTCGACAATAAAAGAGCTGCTCTGACTGTTGTGACGTCTGACGGAGCAGCCACTAGAGGCAGTAAATACAGGAAGCTGTCGTTTCGTTAACCATCTAATTTTATACTACCGTGCTCTGCCAAAAAATAAACTGCTCCAGGAGAAAATAGGCCTCATGGCTTCCAGTCAGTCATGGAGCAGGAGTAGACAGCATCCTAGCTTTCATTCATTTATTTGAGTTGAGAGTTTTTTGTAACTATTCCACAAGGGACATGGAGGAATTTCACCGTGCCAGTTTCTGGTGTGACCGCAGCCCGAGGCTCAAATGGATGAAGTGGCTCTAAGTTGTTAGTCATGCTCCATTTGTCTTTACCATTTTGTTAATGAAGGTTTTGAATCACTTAAAGCAATAAAAAACTTCCAGCTTTTCCCCCCTATGAGCAATGCATCAATTCATCATTTCCTTCATTAAGACAAAGGTGAATTTGCTCTTACACCAGAAATAGTCCACACCACAGTTTGATTGTAGGAGAACCAGGAGGCCTGAACTTTGGTGAACTTGTTTTTTATTAATTTGGTGCAAACCAGAGTCGACATGGAGGGTTCACACCTGTCGAAAACATCCAACCTTACCAAGAACATCAAGAAGTCCAAACTGACTGATGACTGACAGGCACAGAAGTCAGTCTTTGGCTAGTACCTACTTAGGCCATTGTGTCCCTGTTCAAGGCTTCAACAGAAACAACAGAACTAACCAGGATCTTTCCTGTTGGTCTTGATCTTTGATGGATGCAGTTTGGTGATGATGTCATCCTTCATCCCAGAAAGCTGAACCACACAGTGGTACTTCTGCCAGTCCTCAGCCTTCATTGATGAAAGGTCAACGAGAAGGTGAACGCTCCTCTGGAAGGTTCCATCGTGGTTGGGGAGGAGCTCACCATGGTCCACCTCCTCCTCCTGGAGCTCCTCCTCCTCTCTCTTCCAGAACATCACGATTCTGTCAGGGTAGAAACCTGTAGCATGGCAGGTGACTGGAGAGGAGGGAGACCTCTGGAGCAGAGACACTGAGGGGGGGACTGGGGGGAGAGAGAGAGAGAGAGAGAGGTTGACAAAGCCCTTTATTAAGCACTACAATAGGTATACAGACAAAAGGACAGCAGCTACGTAAGTGAAAGTGAAAACACAAGTCAACAACACAGCCATGACTTCCCCATTTTACACCGATTAGAAAGAGAAGACCAGGTCTTCCTCATCTCCCACTGAGCACAATACTCCCTGGCTGCCAGTTTGAAGCTGAAAGCCACCAGATTGTCTACCATTTTGTAGTAGGCATGTTGCACCGAGCCTTCAGCAGTCCTGTAAGAACCTGCAGAGGGTCCATACAGTCCACCAACAACAACAAAAAACCCAACAAACATGATACAGAGACCACTCACACAGACACACAGACACCCCTCACACAAAACACACAACCCCCGCCACCCAACCAATCTCCTCCCACCAAGACAAACAAACAGCGCCCACACATAGCCCTCCTTATGGACTCAAACCAGAAGTTCATGGACCCTCAGAAACTATTCCCCGGATATCACGTGACAGCAAAACGATGCAGCACTACTGGCCATGCACTACAGCTCCTGAACAAGGAATCTCTTGGGAGCCCGCAATGCATCATCATCCACACCGGGACCAATGACCTGCACTATCTGCGCAGTGACACGGCTGTGGCGGTGCGTAGAGTGGCAGAGAGAGCAAGTGGAGAATTCCCAGAGGCTCGGATTGTGGTGTCAACACTCCTGCCACGGCGTGACACCCCACCCCATATAATCCATGGAATCAACACAGACATCAGCAGAGGCTGCGCTGCTCTTCCCAATGTCCACCTGGCTCACCATCCAGCCATCAGCCTCCACCACTTCTACGACGGACTGCACCTTCACAAGGAGAGGGTGCGGATTTTTGCGAGGACCCTAAAAGATGTTGCTTTGGGCCGCAACCCAACCACACCCACTTATCCTCCACCAGTAGGAGACTACAGACCAGAACCCTCCCACATCCCCAGATACCCCCCTTCCCCCCCCCCAGAGCACACAATACCTGGACCCCCCCCCCCCCAGCCCCATACTCCATACTCACCTTTGGGCCGAAAGCCCTACACACACCCACACCTACGTGCTGCTTCCCCCAGGTCCAAGAAACCTGTGCACCCAACCCCTCCAAAAAACAAAAAGGCAACAACACTTGACAGAGCCTGTCCCCCACAGCACAGGCCACAAAGCTATGCTGCTGCAGTAGCCCAGCCCCCTCCCACACCCACCGCCCCAGCCAAGACTGAGATTGGAGAGATAAAGGAGATGCTCCACACCTTGTGCTCCAGACTCCTGCATGGCAGCATCTAAGACAACCTCTACGTGCCATCAGATCTTAATGGGGTAACCACTTACACGGGGAAATCCTGAGTGTTGATTTGGCTCTGGTTGTGTATAATAATGCCCACAATATCGATAGTGAGGTATTTGGTAAGTGTTATCATGATATTTCATATTTATCTTCTTCCACTGTAACTTAATAATTCTCTGTCTCACAAAAGAGACTCATTGTATATTTTCTTTTCATGCATTCTTTTTCTGTCTCTTGTTGGAACATCCAGGGTCTCTTCTCATCTTCCTTTGGGATGAAGAGTAGAGACCCTGACTTCTTAAAAAACATCGAAAATGTCGACATAGTCATATTAACTGAAACCTGGTGTCGTGAAGACATAACCACCCACTGTCCCTCAGGTTACAAAGAAATAATTATTCCATCAAATAAACTTAACTCAGTACATCGTGGACGAGACTCTGGAGGTATTTTGATTTGGTACAGGGGATGTTTAACCAACCACATTTCAAAAATTAAAATTGGAACATCCCACTGCTGGCTAAAACTCAGCAATAAAATTGGCATATCAAACAAAGATATCTATCTCTGTGCTCTATATTCTCCCCCAATTGAATCCCCATATTATGATGAGGATTTCCTGAGTAATCTCCATGAAGAGGTAAGCCTTTTCCAGGCCCAGGGAAATGTGCTGCTGTGCGGAGATTTTAAGGCAAGAACAGGTTCAATGAGTGATACCATTGACCCTCAGGGTAACAGACATGTGTTTGGTCAACATTCCCTGTACCTCTCACCAAGCCTCATTAAAAGGAGCTCCCTCGACCGTACTGTGAACAAGGCTGGTAAGGAGCTAGTGCACCTCTGTCGCGCCTCTGGCCTGTACACACTTAATGGTAGGATCAGAGGAGACTCTTTGGGAAGGTTCACATGTTGTTCAGGTCTTGGAGCTAGTGTAGTTGACTATGCAATAACTGACATGGACCCCACCTCCTTCAACGCATTCACTGTCAGACAACAAACTCCTCTTTCTGACCATAACCAAATTATGATTTTCTTCAAAACTATTAACCTGACTCAAATGCCTATAGAGGAGCCCAGCAAGCTGTTCAAAATTAATAAGACCTACAGATGGGCTCCAGACAGTGCAGAAAAATTTATCAATATCCTGAATTCATCCAAATTACTTAATATGATTACTAACTTCATTAACAAACCGTTTGAAACTAATAAGGACAATACCAACCAAGTTGTCAATGAAATCAATTGTATCTTTCAGACGGCAGCAAACATGGTCCTACCAAGGACCCACAACAGAAAAAAGAAACAATCTGAAAATGAAAAATGGTTTGACAACGATTGTAAAAATATAAGAAAAGAACTGCGTAAATTGTCAAACCTGAAACACTACCAACCTCAAGATATGGATATAAGAAAGAAATATAGCGAAACATTAAAACGATATAAACACACATTAAGAATGAAAAAACAAAGCCATGTAGATAGAACCCTACAGGAAATAGAAAAGTCCCTGAATCAAAACCAATTCTGGGAAATGTGGAATAATTTGAGCTCTACAAAACCACAAGACCTGCCTATCCAAAATGGAGAAATTTGGAAAAGTCATTTTGAACATATCTATTCGGAAATCCAACAAGAACACTCAAATTCCAATTACAATCTGATCAAACAAAAATTACGGTTGCTCGAATGCACTATAAAAGACAACCAAAACCCACTGGATTTTCCAATAACACAAGAAGAATTAGCACAGAAGCTCAAATCCTTAAAACCCAATAAAGCTTGTGGCCTTGACAGCATCAGAAGCGAGATGCTTAAAAACAGCACACCTGAGCTGCAAAGGGCAGTACTCAAATTGTTCAACATCGTTCTAAGTTCGGGATTTTTTCCTGACATCTGGAGCAAAGGGCTTATAACTCCTATTCATAAAAATGGAGACAAATTGGATCCTAATAATTTCAGAGGCATTTGTGTGAGCAGTAGTCTGGGGAAGGTGTTTAATAGCATTTTGAACAATCGAATTCTAACCCTCCTTAACGAACACAATGTCCTGAGCAAAGGTCAAATTGGCTTCCTCCCAAATCACCGGACTACGGACCATATTTACACCCTACACACCCTCTTAAATGAAAATGTGAATCAAACCAAAAATGGAAAAATATTTGCTTGTTTTATTGACTTCAAAAAAGCTTTTGACTATTTGGCATGAAGGACTATACTATAAACTTTTACAAAGTGGTGTAGGAGGTAAAGTGTATGACATAATAAAGTCAATGTATTCGGACAACAAATGTGCAGTTAAGATTGGAGACAAACACACTGAGTTCTTCACTCAGAATAGAGGGGTGAGACAGGGCTGTGGACTTAGCCCGACACTGTTTAATATATATATTAATGAACTGGCGGTGCAGCTGGAACAGTCTGCAGCCCCAGGTCTCCCCCTGTATGACATGGAAGTGAAATTTTTGCTTTATGCAGATGATCTAGTTTTGTTGTCACCAACCGCAGATGGGCTGCAACAACTACTAGACCTGCTTGAGGACTATTGCCAGCACTGGGCCCTGGCAATAAATCCAAAAAAGACAAAAGTAATGATCTTCCAGAAGAAGCCCAGATGTCAGGAAAATAGATACCAGTTGACTCTAGGTAGCATCACCTTAGAGCATACGATGCAGTATACTTACCTGGGTCTAATTATTACAGCATCAGGGAGTGTCAGTAGGGCAGTGAATAACCTAAAACAAAAAGCTGGCAGAGCTCTATATGCAATTAAAAATAAATTCTTTAACATTGATATACCAATCTCCATCTGGTGCAAACTGTTTGATAGTGTAATTCTGCCCATTGCACTATATGGAAGTGAGGTATGGGGTCCACTCAGTCTTTCCAGCTACACTAGATGGGACAAGCATCCAGCAGAAACCCTACATGCTGAATTCTGTAGAATGATTCTGAAAATACAAAGGAAAACACCAAACAACGCATGTAGGGCAGAATTAGGCCGGTTTCCATTATTAATAAATGTACAAAAAAGATCTCTAAATTTCTGGATGCACTTAAATACAAGCCCAACAAATACACTGCACTTTAAAGCTCTGAAAACCCAAGAACTGAACCCCGAAAAGAGTCCCCTGAAGCAGCTGGCTCTGAGACTCACTAACCCTGTAACAAATACTAAGACCAACCAACCTCAGGCCAGCAATGCATCCCAAACAAAGTTTACAATAAATCAGGCTATAAAACAAAGCAAGAACAATTATCTGAAACATTGGAACGCTGAAATCAAAACTCAAAACAAACTAGAAGTCTATCGGGCCCTAAAAACAAACTATGATTTGGAAGAACACCTCTTAACTGTCAGAGACAGGAAGCAGCGACAGATCCTCACCAAATACAGGCTCAGTGACCACAGTCTCGCCATTGAAAAGGGGAGACAGAAAAAGACGTGGTTGCCAAAAGAGCAACGATCATGTGGTCAGTGCGTGACAGATGAGGTGGAGACAGAGGTGCACTTCCTCCTTAAATGTGACAGATTTGAAAAACAGCGCTGGGCTTTTGTCAAGGAGCTGGAACACGTGATTCCAGAGTACCAGGAAATGGACGACGCAGGTAAGCTGCGGGTGGTCCTGGGAGGGGGGCCAGCGGCGAGCATTGCAGCAAGATTTATATTATCTTGCCACAACCTGAGAGATAGTGGGGGATGGCACCTATTGCTACTGTTGTTATTTAATATCATAATCATTGTTGTTGTTGCTGTTATTATTATAATCATTGTTGTATTGTGTTGTTGTTGTTTTACATGCTTTGGCAATATGTACACAAATGTATGTCATGCCAATAAAGCACATATTGAATTGAATTGAATTGAGAGAGAGACAGATGAGTTGAAGAAAATGAGACAAGAGAGGGAGACACAGTAGGAGAAAGGGATAAAGAGAGGAGAGTGGGCATTGGAAGAGAAAAAAGAGTAAGACAGACAGAAGTGAGACAGCAGCAGAAAGAGAGAAAGGAGGATGATGACAAAGACTGAAGTGAAGACGGTGAAAGAAAGAAAGAGACAGAGAGAGAGAGAGAGAGAGAGAGAGAGAGAGAGAGAGAGAGAGAGAGAGAGAGAGAGAGAGAGAGAGAGATCCAGGAATAGGGGGAGAAAAAGAAAGGGGGGTAGGGAGGTGCAGAGAGCCAGAGAGAGATAAAGAATAAAAAACAGAGGCAGGTAAAAAGAAAGATGGAATGAAGTAAAAATAAAACCTGGTCAGTGTAAACAAAGTCAAACCACGATGCTGTTGTGTGTACCGTGTGTGTGTACACACGAGTCCAAGACCCCTGTAATGTTACTGTACATTAGAAACAGTAGAGACATATGAACACTGCTGTGTCCATGACACACATCAGGTCATGTGACTCTACCTGTCCTCAGTAGACGGTTGCTCCCATACTGCAGATACTTCTTCAGCCAGTCAACACACACATGGGTGAAGTAGTTCTTCTTCTGAGCTATCAGAGCTCCGTCTCGATCCCATCTCAGCTTGGTGATGACAGCCTGTGGTCTCGGAGCGATCCATGTCTTTGTCTTCAGGTCCAGAGCGATGAAGTCTTCTCCATCATAACCATACTGAGCATCTCCATTAACTTCTCCAGTCTTATCGTCCCACTCACAGCCATACATGACCTGAAAGATGTGGACGCCTGAGAGAAGAGAGACAGAGAGAAAAGAGACAGAGAGAAGAGAGACAGAGAGAAGAGAGACAGAGAGACAGAGAGAAGAGAGACAGAGACAGAGAGACAGAGAGACAGAGAGAAGAGAGACAGAGAGACAGAGAGAAGAGAGACAGAGAGAGAGAGACAGAGAGAAGAGAGACAGAGAGAAGAGAGACAGAGAGAAGAGAGACAGAGAGAAGAGAGACAGAGACAGAGAGACAGAGAGACAGAGAGAAGAGAGACAGAGAGAAGAGAGACAGAGAGACAGAGAGAAGAGAGACAGAGACAGAGAGACAGAGAGACAGAGAGAAGAGAGACAGAGAGACAGAGAGAGAGAGACAGAGAGAAGAGAGACAGAGAGAAGAGAGACAGAGAGAAGGGAGACAGAGAGAAGAGAGACAGAGAGAAGAGAGACAGAGAGAAGAGAGACAGAGAGAAGAGAGACAGAGAGACAGAGAGAGTGTTAAAGCAGAGACACGTCCTGACACAGTCAACCTTTAAGAGTCCAGACCCTGTTCACCACACAGACTCAGAGACCCAGAGGGACCACAACACAGTCTCTACACCTGTCCTCCCTACACCACCTGGTACACTCTCATCTCAGCAAAGAGGAAGGAAAGGTTTTCACACACACACTCACACACACACACACACACACACACACACACACACACACACACACGCACACACACACACATACACACACACACTCACACAAACATAAACACACACACAAACACACACACACACACCAGTAACGTGATGACGTAGGTGGTTCTGTTTTCTATGCTAGTGCGAGCGCGAGTGCGGGTATTGCATTGAAATACTGTTAACTTGTGCTATTAGCTGGAGCTGCGTGGCGACGCACGGAGAGGCTGGACCCGGAGGAAGACGCTGGATGAGCATCCAAGTCTTGGTCCAGTGCACACATGTGGTCTAGGTCGCTACAAGTGATGCGTTCACTTTCTGGGAGGTGTGTTTTGGAAGAGCAAGCCTGCACGTCGTCAATATCGGAGGGTGTAAGGGGCTGGTGGTTAAACACGTGACGGACACCCCTCCCCCCACTCCCCCCACCCCTCCCCCCACTCCGGGTGTGACTCGTGAGGGAGGACGCTGTCCCGCCTTGCTACGGTAGGAGGCCAGAAAGCAGAAGACAAGCCTGCGTGTTCTCTGCGCTGTACAAGAAGGTTGGTGAGGAGTTTGTCCTGCCAGCCATCACACATCTCTGCTGTTGTCTGGGTAACCTCTGTACCACACGTTACCACTGATATCCACACACACACACACACAAACCTCCACACACACACACACACACACACACACACACACACACACTCACACACACACTCACACACACACACACACTCACACACACACACACACTCACACACACACACACACACACACACACACACACACACACACACACACACACACACACACACACACACACACCTCCACACACACACCCACACACACACACACGCACACACACATTGGAAGGGACATTGCACCGCTGTGCATCCCGTGCATACACCAGCACACATCAGCGCCCAGTGAACTGAACTGAACGGGACTGTACAGCAACGGCGCTGGTACACACACACGCCAAACACACACACACGCACACACACCCAGACACTATTAAGGGAGCAACGCGGTCATCCAGACTGGTGCAGCAGACGTGTTCAGCCATTGCTGAATGATGGTTTAATGTTCTCCTTACCTGTTACTGCTGAAGCCCAATGCTTTTAGCGTGACGTCATCCTTCATGGACACCGTGGGGGTTTGAGTGACGTGTCATGTGAATGTTAAATGCCTGTCTAGAGGTCCTCTGTATTCTAAAGGAGGTGTCCTCTGGCCTGTTTAACAGGAGCCAGTTCAGTGGTCATGACAGGGCCACATTATGGGATGTTTGTCTCTCACGTTTAAATGTGATGGTAAAGGGAAAGGGTATGGCTCATTAATGGCCGGTGGTGAGGGTACTGTAGGGATTTCATTCATGGGGCTTCGTGTTAGAGGCCAAGTGTTTAAATGAACTCCTACTGTGACCAAGTTTTATTTTAATAATGCTCCTGAACGCCCTGTGTTTATTATAAAGTAAACATCAGAGAGAAAAGGCTGCCATCTTTCTATGTAATGTACCAGTGTATTGGGATACTTACCTGGGGGTAGGGCGCTTCACCTGTCTAGCTAGGTCTTTGTAAAGTAGGGGGGTGGTATCAGGTCAGTTCGCTACTTACCTTGCACACACTGCACACACTTCAGTCGGCCCCTTAGGACCCTCCAAGTACCCTGCAGCCTACTTTACACAGTCTAAGAAGCTACCGTTGGTCCAGGCTGCTACACAGCGCACCACTTGTTCACTCACCTGAATACTGAAGCCATAAGCATTGGGTGTGGAGGACCTACACCCTGTCCCACTCAGTCCTCCCCACATTAAGCTCTGGGTTACCCCTACAAGGCGGCGGCCATACTTCCCACCGTCCCATATACAACCTACACAATCTATATAACCTATACAATCCATGCAATCTACACACACCTGTGTGTGTGTGTGTGTGTGTGTGTGTGTGCCTGTGTGTGTGTATATGTGTGTGTGCGTGCGTGCGTGCGTGTGTGTGCGTGCGTGTCTGTGCGTGCGTGTATGTGTGCCTGTGTGTGTGTGTGTATGTGTGTGTCTGTGTGCACGCGTGTGTGTGTATGTGTGTGTGTGTGCGCGTGTGTGTGTGCGTGTGTATGTGTATATGTGTGTGTGCGAGCGTGTGTGTGTGCGCGTGTGTCTGTGTGTGCGCGTGTGTGTGTGTGCCTGTGTGTGTGTGTGTGTGTGTGCCTGTGTGTGCGTGCGCGTGTGTGTGCATGTGTGTGTGTGTCTGTGTGTGTGTATGTGTGTGCGTGTGTATGTGTGTGCCCGTGCGTGTGTGTGTGTGTGTGTGAGAGTGTGCGTGTGTGTGTGTGTATGTGTGTGTGCGTGTGTATGTGCGTGTGTGTGCCTGTGCGTGTGTGTATGTGTATGTGCGAGAGAGAGTGTGTGTGTGTGTGTGTTTGTGTGTGCCTGTGTATGTGTGTATGTGTGTCTGTGCGTGTGTGTATGTGTGCGTATGTGTGTGTGCGTGCGTGCGTGCGTGCGTGTGTGTGTGTGTGTGTGTTGGGGAGTAAGATGGAAGTTTTGTCTCTCTGAATAAAAAACATGTTATTGGTGAGAAGTGAAACATAAACATACCTCCAGTTTGGTTGAAGCGCTGCTTCGCAGTCTCAATGTTGGTTTTGAAGAGCTGCTGGGTATTCATCAAACCTTCAGTCTGCCTCTCCCAGTACTGTGGGTCACCTGCTGTGACCTGCTCCATCCAGTCTTGTTTGGGTACTGCTCTCTGAGTGTTGCTGTCATAATGAACCATCTGAAGACCATCAACCATCCCAACACCCACAAACTCTGGGAAGTTGGGCACGTGGGAGGAGGCAGTGTAGAAGTACTTCAGGGAGTGGGGCACTGTCAGGAAAACACATCATGTGAGGGTTTCAGCTTTGGGAATCACATCTTTTGTTTCATCGTCAGTGATTTTTGTGATGGATTGTAGTTGTTTGTGTGTGTCTGTACTTTAGGGTGAAAGTCAGGAGGAAGTATTTATCAGTGTGACTCATGTCATCACCGTTATTGTGTTTTACTGAGGACTTTGCCCTGCTTGTCTTCTTCTTATAGCTTATATGTAGAGAACAAACAGGTGTAAATAGGGAGCGGTACCGTCCTCATGTGCTCATAATGGTACATGTGAACCTGCTCTGATACCAGACCACCGACAGACCACTACACAAGTCCTGCGTGCCAGCCGTGTTTTCTGCTTCACTTCTGCTTCAGCAGCCACAAGCTACACAGAACTGTGTTAAAAGACGAGTACACGCCGTTTAAAAAGGATGACAAGAAATACCTCATTGTACCAGAGGCAACAGCGCCACCTTGTGGGTTTTTCACTGCAGTTCAAAATAAATCCCTCAAGTCAACATGTATCCATGATGCTGCAGTTCAAACGATCTAGTTAATGAATTCAGCAGCAGTTAATAAAGCCTACGCTCCCACACCCTGCATAGCCAACAGCGCCATCTCCTGGTAGAACTCAACATGCACGCACACAACACGCCAGAACAGACGGCCGGCACGCGACACAGACGCAGTCAGTTGGTTCAGGGAAACACAAGGTTGGAGGTGACAATGTCAGCAGCAGCAGCAGCAGCATCGTGTTGTGTATTCAGGTTGGTACCATCAGAAAGGGACGAACATGTGATGGACACACAACATGTTAGACCTGTAACGCTACTATCAAGTACTCTTACCCGTACTCGGTACCCACATGGAAGTACTTGTACTTGGTCTGAAAAGAAGTGTTGTCAGTGCGTCCCTGTCCCTAAATATTTAACTAGAGGCACAGAAAGAAAGAAAGAACGAAAGACAGACAGACAGACAGACAGACAGACAGACAGACAGACAGACAGACAGACAGACAGACAGAAAGAAAGAAAGAAAGTCAGAAAGAAAGACAGACAGACAGACAGACAGACAGACAGACAGACAGACAGAAAGACAGAAAGAAAGACAGACAGACAGACAGACAGACAGACAGACAGACAGACAGACAGACAGACAGAAAGAAAGAAAGAAAGTCAGAAAGAAAGACAGACAGACAGACAGACAGACAGACAGACAGAAAGACAGAAGGAAAGAAAGAAAGAAAGTCAGAACGACAGAAAGAAAGACAGAAAGACACACTTACTACACCATCTTCACACACCACCTCCCATTAAACCAGCATCGGTTCAAAAGGCTCCACGGAGGACACGTGTTAATACTGGACATTAAGGAACGGGCCATAAACCTTAATAAAGTAAAGGACGAAGCAGCGTCCATCTTCTCACAGGGAGTCTGTGACGTCAGCCCAGCACGCGCAGTGACTAATTAACTTTACTCAAGAAAACACGTTTAAAGCTCAGAATTTCAACACACACTTACCTGCAGACGCAAGAGGACACAAGAGGAGCAGCAAAATAAACACTCCCATCTTCTCTCTTGGACCAACTGGATCTGATGAAACTACACAGAACAAGCGACGACGACGGACGCTTCTCTTCCGACTGTTGATCCTCCGAGCGGCTCAACGACACTACAAAGCTTTTCAGTGGGAGGGCGCCAAAACCTCCTTTCAGCCAATAGAAATTCAGGAAAAGCCGAGAGACTCGGTTTCTAGGCAGAGTTGAGTTCAACAGGTTATGAATCGAAAGTGAAACTTACTCGCAACGCTGAACACAGAGAGAAAGAGAGGGGGGAGAGAGGCAGAGAGGGGGGGGGGAGCGAGGGAGAGAGAGAGACAGAGGGAGAGAGGGGGAGAGAGAGAGCCAGAGGGGGGGGAGGGGGAAGAGAGAGAGGGAGAGAGAGAGGGAGAGAGAGAGAAGGAGAGAGGGGGGAGGGGGAGAGAGAGAGGGGGAGAGGGGGGAGAGGGGGGAGGGGAGTCTCTGGGTTATGTTTGACTAAACAAGCTCCACCGACCTTTTCTCCAAATTCAAACATCATTCAGTAATGAACAAGAACACAAAAGGTGTGTAACACAAAACCGTCCACAACTCCACCAGTTTTCAGCCCTGTGTGTGTGTGTGTGTGTGTGTGTGGGTGTGTGCTGTGTGTATGTGTGTGTGCGTGTGTGTGTGTGTGTGTGTGTGTGTGTGTGTGGTGTGTCTGGTGTGTGTGTGTGTGTGTGTGTGTGTGTGGTGTGTCTGGTGTGTGTGTGTGTGTGTGTGTGTGTGTGTGTGTGAGTGTGTGTGTGTGTGTGTGTGTGTGTGTGTGTGTGAGTGTGTGCGTGTGTATGTGGTGTGTCTGGTGTGTGTGTGTGTGTGTGTGTGTGTGGTGTGTCTGGTGTGTGTGTGTGTGTGTGTGTGTGTGTGTGTGTGAGTGTGTGTGTGTGTGTGTGTGTGTGTGTGTGTGTGAGTGTGTGCGTGTGTGTGTGAGTGTGTGTGTGTGTGTGTGTGTGTGGTGTGTCTGGTGTGTGTGTGTGTGTGTGTGTGTGTGTGTGTGTGAGTGTGTGTGTGTGTGTGTGTGTGTGTGTGTGTGTGAGTGTGTGCGTGTGTATGTGGTGTGTCTGGTGTGTGTGTGTGTGTGTGTGTGTGTGGTGTGTCTGGTGTGTGTGTGTGTGTGTGTGTGTGTGTGTGTGTGTGTGTGTGTGTGTGTGTGTGTGTGTGTGAGTGTGTGTGTGTGTGTGTGTGTGTGTGTGTGTGAGTGTGTGTGTGTGTGTGTGTGTGTGTGTGTGTGTGTGTGGTTGAAATGTGTTGTTGTATTTTTGTCCTCTACAACAGAAGTGTAGCTGTTGGATGATGACTCAGTAAACCTGGAGGCCGGGTCAGATCCAGAACACATGGTAGACGGCAGTGTGGGTCACTTGTCAGGTGGACCTCCAGGGTCCGAGACAAAGTGGCACAGCAAGTCCAAACAAGCGGTGTGATGGTGGATTACTGAGTGGAGGAGGCGTGGTGGGTTTCAGTGTGGAAGAAGAGCAGCTGGGAGACAGCCAGAGAGGTCAGCGGTCATATTGATGAGTCGTACAGTGGTTCAAATGACAGGCGATGGTTATTCATTCCAACATGAGCTCAGAGCGGAAATGCACAGTACAATGTTAGGTGGTAGAACATAACAAGTCAGACCTCATGCTACTATGGTGAACTCATACCTACCCTCTTTGCTGCTCAGGCTAAGCTACATGACCTGCGAGCTTCAAATCTGCAATGCTGCTCACATACACTATATGTACAAAGTATTGGGACACTTGACCATTACACCTACAGGAGCTTTTATGACATCCCACTCTAAATCCATAGGCATTAATATGGAGATGGTGCCCCCTTTGCAGCTATAACAGCTTCCACTCTTCTGGGAAGGCTTCCCACAAGACTTTGGAGTGTGTCTGTGGGAATTTCTGCCCATTCATCCAGAAGAGCATTTGTGAGGTCAGGCACTGATGTTGGACGAGAAGACCTGGCTCTCAGTCTCCATTCTAATTCATCCCAAAGGTGTTTGATGGGGTTGAGGTCAGGGCTCTGTGTGGGCCAGTCAAGATCTTCCACACCAAACACACCCAACCATGTCTTAATGGGCCTTGCTTTGTGCACTGGGGCACAGTCATGCTGGAACAGAAAAGGGCCCTCCCCAAACTGTTTCCACAAAGTTGGAAACATAGAATTGTCCAAAATGTCTTCATATGCTGAAGCATTAAGAGTTCCCTTCACTGGAACTAAGGGGCCTAGCCCAACCTCTGAAAAACAACCCCATACCATTACCCCTCCTCCATCAAACTGTACAGTTGGCACAATGCAGTCAGGCAGGCAACGTTCTCCTGGCATCCACCAAACCCAGACTCATCCATCAGACTGCCAAACAGAGAAGCATGATTCCTCACCCCACAGAACACGTTTCCACTGCTCCAGAGTCCAGTGTGTTTTACACCACTCCATCCGACGCTTGGCATTGTGCTTGGTGATGTAAGGCTTGCATGCAGCTGCTCAGCCATGGAAACCCATTCCATGAAGCTCCCGGCACACAGTTTTTGTGCTGATGTTAATGCCAGAGGAAGTGCTCCTGCAGATTTCGCCTCTATAACATCAGGAGGATTCGCCCATTCCTCACCGACGAGATGACACAGGTGCTCATCCAGGCTCTGGTCATTCCCAGCTGGACTACGACAACTCCCTCCTTGCTGGCGCCCCGGCGTCGGCCATCAGACCTCTGGAGCTTGTTCAGAAAGCTGCAGCTCGTCTGGTGTTCAACCGTCCTAAGTTCTCCCACACAACTCCCCTTCTCATGTCCCTACACTGGCTCCCAGGAGCTGCTCGCATCCAGTTTAAGCCTCTGGTGCTAGCCTACAGGGCATTGAAAAGAACAGCTCCTTCCTATCTCCAGGCCATGGTCAAGCCCTACACCCCCGCCCGACCACTTCTCTGCTGCCGGCTCTGTTCTGTCCTGGCCCCACAGTGGTGGACTGAACTCCCCACTGATGTCAGGACAGCGGAGTCGCTGCCCATCTTTCGGCGCAGGTTGAAAACTCACCTCTTCAAGAACTACTACCCTGTTACTTGCTCGTAGCACTTATTGTATTTACTCATTTAAACAAAAAAACTCTTTCTTGCACTTTTACTTTAGCACTGGTTTTGCTCCTAGATGCTTGTTTAGATGCACTTATGACCTCTGATGACTAGTAGTTCTCCTGATTTCCTACTTTAAATGATGCACTTATTGTAAGTCACTTCGGATAAACGCGTCGGCTAAAGGACTGTAATGTCATGTCATGTCATGTCATGTCATGTAAAGTTTGGAACTCTGCAGTTATTGAGTCAACAGAGCATTGGCGACTACTTAGACGCTTCCCCTTTTCAACAATACCACTCTCAGTTGACCGTGAAATATCTAGCAGGGAAGAAATTTCATGAACTGACTTATTGCAAAGGTGGCATCCTATGACAGTACCACGCTTGAATTCACTGACCCCTTCAGCATGACCCATTCTTTCACAACTGTTTATAAATGCAGACTGCATGGCTAGCTCTTGATTTTATACACCTGTGGCAATGAGTCTGAATGAAACACCTGAATTCAACGATGAAGAGGTCTGTCCCAATACTTTTGTCCGTCTAGCGTATCTTGCTAGCCACCATAGGTGGGTTTGAGAAAAGGTTCAGTAGCTTCTTCCAGCTGTCGACTGATGTCAATGAAGCCATCCTGGCTACAGCAACCCACCCATTTTTACAAGACACCGCTGAAGAGAATGAAGATGATTTCTTCATCTTCTCTGACCAGGGTACAGGTCAACTACTCTCACTTCAGGCTCTTAAGATTGAATTGCAATTTCATGATTAATCATCAAATTAGAAAATTATTATTCATCAATTAAGAAATGAATGAATGGGGCGTCTGAGTAGCGTAGCAATCTATTCCGTTGCCTACCAACACAGGAATCACCTGTTCGAATCTACGTGTTACCTCCTGCAGAAAGACACACCTCCGGTACCTGTGTGTGTGATGGTTTTGTACCTTGTTATAACTCATTTATAATATTGCTTCCCTTCTTTGTAGAAAGTGAAACGCTAGGCGTCCTCGACAGTGTGTGTGTGTGTGTGTGTGTTGTATTTGCTGATGTACGTGTTATATTGCTGTAAGTGGACATTGTTTTGTCCATAAAGGACTTTACAACTTGAGCCTGCTGGACTCATTTCCAGTCGTCTGACTTGTCCTGACGTGACCTCTGTTGTGGGTCAACAGGTTTGACTCCACTACAAATCGTGTCCCCTTCACGTATCCTCTTCCTTGTTCCCTCCCCTCTCTGGATGAGGAGAATCAACTGCATAGACACGTTTCTACACAACACAGCTGTGATTCACATCTGATCATGGGTGTTCTGCTGGTTGTTTAGGAGAAGCTACACCGCCGCTCACACACTAAGACGTAAAGGGAGGAGACGCATTAGTGATGGAACGCGTCCAGGACTGATCCGGCGTCGTCTTCTTGTAGTAGTCTGACACCTAGTGGTGGCAGCGAAGAAGTGCAGTGTGTGACGTCTGGAAGCGCAAGTGAAAACAATTCAGATACTGAAGGGAAACTCCAAACGATCATTTTACCACGTTTCTCTTTCACATTTTAAAACCCACCGAGTTTGGTGATGTTTGGACAAACTGTGATTGACAGTATTCAACTCAACTCTACTCAACACTTTATTGCAGACTCAGGGTCCATAACCAACAAAACAAGGTAAAAAACAAGAGAAGAAAGAATAAAGCCATACAAGATAAGAACCACTGGTAAAAGAGAAACCTGGACAACACACAAAGTAAACACAATAAAACACCATGAAAGGAACAACTCAGTGTGTTGTAAGAAGGCAGCTATACCAGTGGTCCCACTGCCGGGACTGGTAGCGTGTGGCCCTGAGTCTCATATTAGTTAAAGTCTTGATGATTACATTATCAGAGTCACTGAGCCGGCAAATACATTTATACATGAGCTTTCTTACAACAGCCTGGAAGGTGCTGACTCCTGCAGCCACAGACAGTTCACTGGCACTACACCAGCTAGGTCTCTTTAGTAGTATTCTCACTGCACCATTATACGCTACTCCAAGCCTCTGTAAGCTTGCTTTTTTTGTAGTGTGACCACAGGGGGGCAGTATAAAGTGGTGTACAATATCTAGTTTGACCACAGGGATGCAGTATAAAGTGGTGTACAATATGTAGTGTGGCCACAGGTGTGCAGTATAAAGTGGTGCACAATATGTAGTGTGACCACAGGTGTGCAGTATAAAGTTGTGTACAATATGTAGTGTGACCACAGGTGTGCAGTATAAAGTGGCGTACAATATGTAGTGTGACCACAGAGATGCAGTATAAAGTGGTGTACAATATGTAGTATGACCACAGATGTGCAGTATAAAGTGGTGTACAATATGTAGTGTGACCACAGGGATGCAGTATAAAGTGGTGTACAATATGTAGTGTGACCACAGAGATGCAGTATAAAGTGGTGTACAATATGTAGTATGACCACAGGTGTGCAGTATAAAGTGGTGTACAATATGTAGTATGACCACAGAGATGCAGTATAAAGTGGTGTACAATATGTAGTATGACCACAGGTGTGCAGTATAAAGTGGTGTACAATATGTAGTGTGACCACAGGGATGCAGTATAAAGTGGTGTACAATATGTAGTGTGACCACAGGGATGCAGTATAAAGCGGTGTACAATATGTAGTGTGACCACAGGGATGCAGTATAAAGTGGTGTACAATATGTAGTGTGACCACAGGTGTGCAGTATAAAGTGGTGTACAATATGTAGTATGACCACAGAGATGCAGTATAAAGTGGTGTACAATATGTAGTATGACCATAGGTGTGCAGTATAAAGTGGTGTATGTAGCGCTATCTATCCTTTTTAACTGTCAAGGACAACGCTCCTGAGTTCTCTATACAACTCGGTATCCAATAAACTATTGAAGTATGTTAACTTCGCTTTTTATGTGTTTAAAGTATGTTCTAAAGGCTCCAAATGTCTTACAGTGTCATCTGGTAACTCCAACTAAAAAGGTTGACTACCCCTTTAAGGCGCTCAAGTATGGCATATGACCCCTTTAAGGCAATCTAACATGGTCTAGACACCTCAATGTGTCACCGAGTAACTTATATTAAAATGTGGTGTATTAGCCCTTTAAGGTTATATATATATATATATATATATATATATATATATATATAGACCATATATATACTATGGTCTACACGTCTCTGGGTGTCACTAGGTTACTTCCAGTAAAAAGGTGGACTAGCCCTTTAAGGTTGTCTCAACATGTCACTTACCATAGCCTAGACACCACAGGAATAAACACACATGAATAATCCACACTCACACGGGTACATAGAATTATATACACTACCGTTCAAAAGTTTGGGATCACCCAAACAATTTTGTGTTTTCCATGAAAAGTCACACTTATTCACCACCATATGTTGTGAAATGAATAGAAAATAGAGTCAAGACATTGACAAGGTTAGAAATAATGATTTGTATTTGAAATAAGATTTTTTTTACATCAAACTTTGCTTTCGTCAAAGAATCCTCCATTTGCAGCAATTACAGCATTGCAGACCTTTGGCATTCTAGCTGTTAATTTGTTGAGGTAATCTGGAGAAATTGCACCCCACGCTTCCAGAAGCAGCTCCCACAAGTTGGATTGGTTGGATGGGCACTTCTTTGAGCAGATTGAGTTTCTGGAGCATCACATTTGTGGGGTCAATTAAACGCTCAAAATGGCCAGAAAAAGAGAACTTTCATCTGAAACTCGACAGTCTATTCTTGTTCTTAGAAATGAAGGCTATTCCATGCGAGAAATTGCTAAGAAATTGAAGATTTCCTACACCGGTGTGTACTACTCCCTTCAGAGGACAGCACAAACAGGCTCTAACCAGAGTAGAAAAAGAAGTGGGAGGCCGCGTTGCACAACTGAGCAAGAAGATAAGTACATTAGAGTCTCTAGTTTGAGAAACAGACGCCTCACAGGTCCCCAACTGGCATCTTCATTAAATAGTACCTGTTAGAGCCTGTTTGTGCTGTCCTCTGAAGGGAGTAGTACACACCGGTGTAGGAAATCTTCAATTTCTTAGCAATTTCTCGCATGGAATAGCCTTCATTTCTAAGAACAAGAATAGACTGTCGAGTTTCAGATGAAAGTTCTCTTTTTCTGGCCATTTTGAGCGTTTAATTGACCCCACAAATGTGATGCTCCAGAAACTCAATCTGCTCAAAGAAGTGCCCATCCAACCAATCCAACTTGTGGGAGCTGCTTCTGGAAGCGTGGGGTGCAATTTCTCCAGATTACCTCAACAAATTAACAGCTAGAATGCCAAAGGTCTGCAATGCTGTAATTGCTGCAAATGGAGGATTCTTTGACGAAAGCAAAGTTTGATGTAAAAAAAATCTTATTTCAAATACAAATCATTATTTCTAACCTTGTCAATGTCTTGACTCTATTTTCTATTCATTTCACAACATATGGTGGTGAATAAGTGTGACTTTTCATGGAAAACACGAAATTGTTTGGGTGATCCCAAACTTTTGAACGGTAGTGTATACAAATGTATTATGAGTAATAATTATTAGAATGAATGAAAGTGATAAGCCTCAATGGCTAAGAAGCATCTGCATTCAGATATACACAAATTAATCCGACTAACACATTAGCATACAGCTCAACAACCCTATAACTAAGCCGGCAATAAAATAAAAGAAAGTCAACCCCCAGTTGCAGGCCTGTTTCTTTATCGGGTACGTTGGGACCCTAAACAGCCCTCTTTGCTCCCCTTGGAAGCCCGCACATCCGGCTTGTACTCACAAAGAATGAATGCTCCTCTTCGTCTCGCGCTTCTCACCGCAGCACAGCAGCGAACGTCAGGCCGGCAGCCATCCTAGCTAACTGGCTAGTTAGCCGTTAGCACCATCTCACGGTCGAACCGTGCGCTCGCCTCGGCAGCACAACACGGCAACAGACGACTCCTTCTGCGTTCCTCGATGGTCGCATGAACCCACCACTACACTGTAACTGATAACGTTACTTCGCTAAACTAGAAGACGGCCCGACTCACTGTGGGGAGAGCCCCTTACCGCATCCCGTCCATTCGCCCGCCTTGCTGTGCTAACAACGGACACCGACTGGCTAGCTCGCTCCGTAACGTCGCTGGGTCCACATATGGGACTGACGAGTAGTCAGTTTGTCTCCCCAGTCCACACAAACAGTTCCCGGGATGGGTCTCGGTCAGACACCCGCACACATCACTGTTCACTAAACTTCAATAACATTTCTCTCACCGCAAACTAGCAAATAACAACTCGACATCAAACTGCTCCGTTATTTTTTACACAAGGGACGAGAGACCTCCTTCCCTCCGTCCAGTCTGCTCGCGCTGACGTTTCCCGCTGCCCTCTCAACCAATCACATTCAAGGTAAGGTATTCTCTCCACAGCCAACCAATCACAACAATGGTAAGTTTCAACACGAAAGTAAATGCATTTCACATTGGTAAACAACTGTTTTGCAGAACAATATCAACAATATAATATATTCATATTCAACAGGTTAACAAAATAACAAACATAGGCCAAACTCTTATCTAATAGTGCAATGTAATATATCTAAGGCCTATAATTTAACCACAGGGTTACATGTACAATATGTAGTATGACTACAGGGGGGCAGTATAAAGTGGTGTACAATATGTAGTACGACCACAGGGATGCAGTATAAAGTGGTGTACAATATGTAGTATGACCACAGATGTGTAGTATAAAGTGGTGTACAATATGTAGTATGACCACAGGTGTGCAGTATAAAGTGGTGTACAATATATAGTATGACCACAGGTGTGCAGTATAAAGTGGTGTACAATATGTAGTGTGACCACAGGTGTGCAGTATAAAGTGGTGTACAATATGTAGTGTGACCACAGGTGTGCAGTATAAAGTGGTGTACAATATGTAGTGTGACCACAGGTGTGCAGTATAAAGTGGTGTACAATATGTAGTGTGACCACAGGTGTGCAGTATAAAGTGGTGTACAATATGTAGTATGACCACAGAGATGCAGTATAAAGTGGTGTACAATATGTAGTATGACCATAGGTGTGCAGTATAAAGTGGTGTATGTAGCGCTATCTATCCTTTTTAACTGTCAAGGACAACGCTCCTGAGTTCTCTATACAACTCGGTATCCAATAAACTATTGAAGTATGTTAACTTCGCTTTTTATGTGTTTAAAGTATGTTCTAAAGGCTCCAAATGTCTTACAGTGTCATCTGGTAACTCCAACTAAAAAGGTTGACTACCCCTTTAAGGCGCTCAAGTATGGCATATGACCCCTTTAAGGCAATCTAACATGGTCTAGACACCTCAATGTGTCACCGAGTAACTTATATTAAAATGTGGTGTATTAGCCCTTTAAGGTTATATATATATATATATATATATATATATATATATATATATATATATATAGACCATATATATACTATGGTCTACACGTCTCTGGGTGTCACTAGGTTACTTCCAGTAAAAAGGTGGACTAGCCCTTTAAGGTTGTCTCAACATGTCACTTACCATAGCCTAGACACCACAGGAATAAACACACATGAATAATCCACACTCACACGGGTACATAGAATTATATATACAAATGTATTATGAGTAATAATTATTAGAATGAATGAAAGTGATAAGCCTCAATGGCTAAGAAGCATCTGCATTCAGATATACACAAATTAATCCGACTAACACATTAGCATACAGCTCAACAACCCTATAACTAAGCCGGCAATAAAATAAAAGAAAGTCAACCCCCAGTTGCAGGCCTGTTTCTTTATCGGGTACGTTGGGACCCTAAACAGCCCTCTTTGCTCCCCTTGGAAGCCCGCACATCCGGCTTGTACTCACAAAGAATGAATGCTCCTCTTCGTCTCGCGCTTCTCACCGCAGCACAGCAGCGAACGTCAGGCAGGCAGCCATCCTAGCTAACTGGCTAGTTAGCCGTTAGCACCATCTCACGGTCGAACCGTGCGCTCGCCTCGGCAGCACAACACGGCAACAGACGACTCCTTCTGCGTTCCTCGATGGTCGCATGAACCCACCACTACACTGTAACTGATAACGTTACTTCGCTAAACTAGAAGACGGCCCGACTCACTGTGGGGAGAGCCCCTTACCGCATCCCGTCCATTCGCCCGCCTTGCTGTGCTAACAACGGACACCGACTGGCTAGCTCGCTCCGTAACGTCGCTGGGTCCACATATGGGACTGACGAGTAGTCAGTTTGTCTCCCCAGTCCACACAAACAGTTCCCGGGATGGGTCTCGGTCAGACACCCGCACACATCACTGTTCACTAAACTTCAATAACATTTCTCTCACCGCAAACTAGCAAATAACAACTCGACATCAAACTGCTCCGTTATTTTTTACACAAGGGACGAGAGACCTCCTTCCCTCCGTCCAGTCTGCTCGCGCTGACGTTTCCCGCTGCCCTCTCAACCAATCACATTCAAGGTAAGGTATTCTCTCCACAGCCAACCAATCACAACAATGGTAAGTTTCAACACGAAAGTAAATGCATTTCACATTGGTAAACAACTGTTTTGCAGAACAATATCAACAATATAATATATTCATATTCAAAAGGTATACAAAATAACAAACATAGGCCAAACTCTTATCTAATAGTGCAATGTAATATATCTAAGGCCTATAATTTAACCACAGGGTTACATGTACAATATGTAGTATGACTACAGGGGGGCAGTATAAAGTGGTGTACAATATGTAGTACGACCACAGGGATGCAGTATAAAGTGGTGTACAATATGTAGTATGACCACAGATGTGTAGTATAAAGTGGTGTACAATATGTAGTATGACCACAGGTGTGCAGTATAAAGTGGTGTACAATATATAGTATGACCACAGGTGTGCAGTATAAAGTGGTGTACAATATGTAGTATGACCACAGGTGTGCAGTATAAAGTGGTGTACAATATGTAGTATGACCACAGGTGTGCAGTATAAAGTGGTGTACAATATGTAGTGTGACCACAGGGATGCAGTATAAAGTGGTGTACAATATGTAGTGTGACCACAGGTGTGCAGTATAAAGTGGTGTACAATATGTAGTGTGACCACAGGGATGCAGTATAAAGTGGTGTACAATATGTAGTGTGACCACAGGTGTGCAGTATAAAGTGGTGTACAATAGGTAGTGTGACCACAGGGGGCAGTATAAAGTGGTGTACAATATGTAGTGTGACCACAGGGGGCAGTATAAAGTGGTGTACCATATGCTCTGAACCAACACATCTCCACACTAACTGAACACATACCAAACTTGCGTGACCACAGGTGTGTGCTTGTGCATACATCGTACATCATGCAGCATTGCCTATAAACATCATCATCGTCTGTCATGTGTTCAGGAATATAACGTCCAAGATATTTCAGCTTATCACACACCACAAGATTATTATCAGACCATTTAAAATCAGGGAGTTTTAGGTAATTGACCTCTTTGGTTGTGTAGATCATGACAACAGTCTTACTAGCATTGTATTTGATGTCATGCTAGCTAGAGCTGTAGGCCTGTAGCTATCTAGGCTGCATGCTTTACCAGCTTGTCCTTCATAACCCCATGCTGCACACCAGACACACAACACATATCAAGGAGCTGCTGGAGACCAGCGCTACAGGGACTGAGGATGACAAGGTCATCTGCAAACATAATATGGTTCACCGAGGTTTTACCCATCATGCACCAGTGTTACAGGCTTTCAGCTGCTTGGACAAATCCTCAGTATATAGACTGTAGAGAACTGGAGACAGAATTCCCCCTCGTCTGACACCACTGCTGACCCCAAATGGGGCTGAAACACTACTACCCCATTTCCCTTGCATAGTGTGGTGGGCAGACCAATAAGCCAGGACTCTCACGGTGTATTTAGACACCCCTCCTTGACTCAGTTTAACAAACAACTTTCTGTGGTTAACACGATCAGAAGCTTTAGAAGCATCAATAAGAACTGATGAGTTTTGGCCTCTGTATTTGTTCATAATTTACTTTAAGACCTATATACACAAGTCAGTGCCATGTTTAGCTTGAAAACCACACTGGTTATCTGTGGAGGTGATAGACTCATGCCCTCTATCCAGCAGCATTCTTTCTTTCTAGGACTTTTGGCAGCATGCTGGCTAGAGCTCTAGGCCTGTAGGCATCTAGGCTGCATCCTTTACCAGCTTGTCCTTCATGACTGACACTAACAGTACAGACAACATGAGTCTGGCAACAAGCCATGGACCATAAAGCCAGTAAAACAGATAGCAAGGAGAGGAGCTATCCTCTACTGGCATGTTTAAGGTGTCCAGCAGTAACGTGATCTACACCACTTGCCTTGTTAACAGACAGCTTGTGTATAGCTCGGTACACCTCGTGTGACGTCATCACCATTGAACCGTCACTCTCAGTACTGCCCCCTTACACAGATCAGTGTGGACACGGGTGAACAAGGTGCTATCATGCTGTCGCCACAGCTCAGCAGCATCGTGTGTACTGCAGACCCCATCAACAGTGCACGGTGGAGGTGTTTTACAGTTGTTGAGAGCTCTCACTTCTCCCCAACAGTTAGCAGCGTTATTTCCTAGCAGCCTCTGAGCCGTGGCGTCCTCCCTCATGGCTGCCCAGTTTACAAGGGAAGTGAATGGCGTACTTGTATCTTGCGTTAGTGAGCTTCTGGTGTTCAAGCTCAGGACCTGGTCTGGGTCTGCTGCCATAGCCCGTGATTTAAAGGCTTCACGGGCTCCTTCATGATACCCAGCAGCTACATGCTGGTCCCCACCAGGCCTGATGTCACGTGTCTTGTGTTTGTACTTGCAGTAGGGCTTCCTGCCTTCACACAGAGCCCCAACAGTACCATCATACATGCAGCAGAGCTCTGTCCTACGCCTCACATCCTCACCATTCATGTCTCTGACATAGCCGCATCTCGAAGCAGATGTATATGAGCCAAGGTTTCATCTGTACGGCCATGAGAGGCCAAGATGTCCTCCTCTGTAGGAGTTGACCAGTCCAACCTTCCTGCGTTGTCGCTGTGTGTGAGATTGAACTACCGGTGTGAGATTTAAGAGCGGTTCCCCGAGAGGCGTGTTGAAGGAAGTGAGGAGAGTAAAAGGGCCGAGAGACGTGTGGAGAGAGAGGAACCCAGAGGGGAGGGCTTTTTCCAGGACACGGCCCCCAGAACCAGAATCAGAACACCTTATTCATCTCCGGGGGGAAACTGGGTTCTGCTACAGACACTCAGGCTGCAGTAAGAAACAAGTCAAGACTAACAAGATGCAAGATAACGAGAACACAGGAACAAGTAGAAACAAGAACAACAGAAACAAGTAGAAAAGAAAGACACGACAAGAAAGAGAAATCAGAACCAACTGCATCAACAGGCACGGGGCACATAACAGCCGGTGCACACTGCACTACGGCAGCACAACACAACGCAGTGGTGAGGGGTGTTGACACACCACAACACACATGTAGTGCTGAGCATGGAGGGCGTAGCAGGTAAGACAGGGCAAACACACAACTAAGACACCACACTTAGTGACGCCTTGGTGCTGGGTGTTAGCTGAGGCCAGAGTGTAGAGAGGAGTGGGGGGGGGGGGGGTCTGATGGGGAGGTGCTGAGAGGTGAGAAATATGAGGAGGTGGTGAGGGAGGGGATGATGAGAAGACAGAATGAGAGTGTGTGTGAGGAGAACCCTGGGAGGTGGTGGGGGAGTGTGAGAGAACAGGTAAAGATGCTGAGTACAGATTATAGCAGAGGCAGAAATAAGGTGGAGAGGAAACGAGAGAGGAGGGTAAAGGGGGAGTCGGCCAGAGAGGCAGAGAGGGCAGATAGGGGGAGGGGGGCGGGTTATGATTCAGGGGACATATTAGAATAAAAGATGAGCTGAAGGAGGTAGAACAAAAGAGGAGCATGGGGGCAATAGCTAGGAGCAGGGTAGATATGGAGCTGAGGGCGAGACATGTACGGGGGGTTTTTAGGGTCAGAAAAGACGAAACAGAAGAGGAGTCATTTAGAAGAGGAGGAAGGAAAGGCTGGTGGGGAGGTTCCAGACTTTGTCGGGATAGCTGGAGGAGAAGAAGATCTTTACAGGGATTTATTGAGGGAGGCACAGCACAGGACACGTGCTGGATAAGGGGAAGGCCGGGGTGAGGGTGGTGATGGTGGAGAGATGTGTGGGGGGCACGTGGGGGCAGGAGGAAGAGAGGCAGCCATAGCAGGGTGAGGCAGGAGCAAGAGGGCAGGGATGGATGTTTAGCTGGAGGGTTTTACAGAGTTGACAGAGGAGGACTCGGTGCCGGCGGGACACAGATTCTGTAGGTGGGCAGAAGAAAAGGAGCGGGTGGCAGCAGGTAGCATGTCAACAGGGTTGGTCAGCATCGCTTACGAGAAAGGGGGCAGCAGAGACTAGAAGACTACAGGCCGCTTAGCCTGCTAGACGGTGGCTATAAAGAGTTAGCGAGGGCGTTAGCCGCCAGGGTAAAGAGTGAGAGGAGGTGGTGGGAAGCACACAGGCCTACAGCACCGCAGGTGGGGTCACGGCAGACACAACGAGGAGCAGCATCACAGACACTACTGACCTTATGGAGGCACACAAAGGAGGGCTGGCCAGGAGTTAGAAGTGAACAAGGCATCTGGTAGGGTAGGTCATGGTAGTTATACAGGGTGGAGAGAGCTGGTTCGGGGCATCGGCTGGTAGGGTGGAGCAGAAGGATGCACGACGGGATTAAAAGAGAAGAAGGAGGATTTCAGGGTGTGAGTTTAGGGGCTGAGGACGAGGAAGGGAGAGACGTACAGTATGAAGAGATAATGAATAAGACGAGGAAGACGTCGGGGTTTGGGGAACGTGGAGGGGTGAAGCTGAAAGGGAAGGTGGTGGTTGTGAATGGATGAGTTGTGAGTCCGCTTGTGTGCGCGATGAATGTGTTGGATGTGGCTGAGAGAGCGTCGAAGGAGGTGGAAAGAATGGTGAGGGAGTTTCTGTGGGAGGGGAAGGGAGTCAGGACAGCAAGGGGGGTGATGGAAAACCAGTATGAAGGTGGTGGGTTGAAGCTGATCAGTTTCGGGGTGAAACAGAAAGACCTGGGCTGAAAACGATGGTTAGATATCTAAGAAACAAGAGGCCTCACATATGGAGGGTGTTTGGAAGGGAGGCCATTTATAAAGGTGGAGGTGTGGGGAGGGTGGAGTGTGTGTGCAGCTGAAGAAAGGCATGTTGAGTGGAGGGTCTGAGTGGTACAAGGAGGTGCTGGGAGCGTGGGGGGAGTGTGAGGGATGTGTGCAGCATGGATGTGAGGAGGTGAAGCAGGCGTGGCAACAACCAGTGTTTTAAATCCACACATCACGTGTGGGGGGAGACGGGCTACAACAGGGGGACGCGGGGAGCGGGTGGAGGGAGATAAGGGGTGTGGTGTGTGAGTGTGTACCAGGGTTTATGAGGGCACAGGTGGTGGTAGAAGAAGTGAGGGGAAGGGGTGAGGAAATGAGGCTGGGAACAGCAGAGAGGATGATGGGAAAGATCAAGGGGGGGGTGCTGAGAGAATGGGTCAGTGTGATGGAGAGAGAGGCTGTGCTGGGTGAGGAAGGGGAGATAGAAATGTATGTGGGAGAGGAGGGAGGAGGGTGGGTGTGGAGAACGTGTGGGAGGGGGTGATGGATGAGGTGGGTGTAGGAGGATGTGGAGGAGCCTGACAGTGAAGGGGAACAGTGTTGAATGTGAGAGTTTAGACTTGTTATTAAGACACAACAGCTGTTCAGCAATGTAATAATTAGTCATTAATAAAGGAGTGTGAGAATAATGAGTGTGATGATGATGATGATGATGTTAATGTGTTGTGTACTTGTGTCAGGGAGGAAGAGTTTACTGGGCGGTGTGGAGGGGAGCACTGTTGTTGTGATGGGGCAGAAGGGAGGGTGGTGCTGGAGTGTGGTTAGATGGAGCAGTGTGTGGGGTGAGAGGTACTGGGGATGGGATGTGTGTGTTTTTGATATGTGGTGTCTGTGGTATGGAGGAGGAGGGGGAGGAGGTGCAGGCTGGAAGCCATGCCAGAGCCTACAGGTTCCCTCACCATGTCCTGTCTTGTGTGTCTGTGTTCTACTCTTTAGCTGAGTGTCTCGTGTCCTTTCTTCTTCTTCTTCTACTGATTTATCTGCTGGTGTGAGGTGAACTAATGAGAGTAGCCACCAGAGGGCGTTCTCAGATTGTTTCGCTGTTTTTGCTGTCTGTGAATGTTCTCCTTCATCCATGGTTCTCCAGCCTGCTGGAGTAACCAAACAGCCATGCACTTCATGTGTACACAACCTCCTCCTGGACTCACAACACCGCTCTGTGGGTTATAACACCGCCGTGACGTCATTATGAAGGTTGTTTAACCTTTTCAGTAAAGACATGACTAAGCCCCTGGAGTTTAACGGATTAAGGCAGAACAACCACTTCTAACAGACAAGTTGCCTTTTAAATTTTAATTTGTCCTGTCAGATTCATTTCAGTATGTCGTCCCGTTGCTCTGGAAGCTCATCTGGACAGCAGTCTCAAAGCTGTGTCACGGGGGGGGGGGGGGTCCCACTATTCTCCCCAATTGTACTTGGTAATTGGCTGGAAACAACTGAGGGGGGAAAAGGGGGGAAATTCCTGATGTGTGCAGGTGTTTGTCAGCTCAAAGGGGGGTGTAAGTAAAGCGTCATCATTAAACTTGCCCACATTGAATATGAATTCTGGTTCACGGGCCTTACAGTCCAGGTCCAGAGACCGGTTCTGTGTGTCAGCAGTTGGAAGTCAGGCGGTGTTCCTTTAAACTGTGAGCTCAGACACGCTGATGAACACGTGTGTGGACTTGCTGAACAGAAAGACACTCTGACATGTTGAGGACTTTATTTCACAGAAACCAGCAGTTTAAGGCAGTTTACCCCCCATTAAAAGCATTTCTCAGCAAAGCAAACAGCAAACATTTCTGTAGCATATATTCTGTAAATATGGTCACACATAGCAACAAAGAACCAAACCCCTTCAACCAAGTTATGATAAATCAAGATAACATCTTACAGGACATGAAAAATATCCAGCAAATCAAACCTAATTCTCTACCAGCTCAGCTACAGCCCAGAAACACACATCCTGCACACTACCCGTCACTTAGCAGAAGCAGTATGAGGGTAACAACAACCTACAACTTTTAACCACACAATCTGCTGCAGAGAGAAAACACAACACGCGTACAACAGGTCAACCTGCTGATGCTCCAAAGACAGATGCTGCATCAGGAGGACGTGTCCATTCTGCAAGCAGAGCTTTGAGAAGAACATGTGGAGGAAAAGACGGGACGTCATGATGCTGCACAACAACCCATCACAGAGGTGGTGCCCTGAAGGGTGGAGTGAAGGGGGAGGATGTCACGGGGGAGGCTAAAGGTGTGTGTGTGTGCTAGTTGTGTTTTGGGAGGGGTTTCATTGTGTTGACAAACGGGGAAGCTTTTATGAATTCCTCTGGAGACAAATAGTGCGCCCCTCCTCCTCTAAGTAGAGAGTATTGATATTCCATCACTTCTTTCTTCATGCTGCTGTTCTAACCTTGTCGTCTGCAGGGGAGTCATGTGATGTGTGGGAGGGGGATTAGGAAAAGGATCTGTACACACAATTTACTGCAGCTCACTGGTTTCAACTACCACTGGAGTTTCACTCCAACACCATGTTAATGAGTCCACATTCATATAAATGCTTTATGAGGGATTTTCTCTTCATACCAGAGAAGGTCTGATCCAACGGGTCACCACTGTTCTTCATGTGTGTGTGAGCTTATTAGTTTGTTCTACAGCTGTGATGGATTGTTGACTTTTGTCCTTTAGCATGTCGTGTGTAACTGCCCACACCGGTTACCCTCATTATGACTCACGACTGATTTTTAACTGACACATTCCCAAATTATAAACTAAAAGCTGATTTTGAGAGGGCTCCTTCCTGCTTGATTCCCCAACATGTCCTCAGACCTACAAAGAGACACAACCACAGTTAAGACAGGAAATATGTGCACGTGTCAGTCTGCGTTACGGTCCTGATGCTGGTCTTCTCTAAGTGAGGAAGAGGCGTGGTGGTGAGTGACCACACCAAATGTCAGAGCTCCATTCACACTGAAGGAGAGTCAGCAGAACCAAAGCAGACCAGCTGCTGAGCCTGAGTTCTCCTCATCCATGTTGTTCTGTCTGCTGGTAAAGCTCCTCTACCAGCTTGTCCTGTCACAGCTGCTGGTGACACACAACCACTTCCCCTCCTCCTCACACCAACACCAGCTGCCCTCTTCTTCCTCACTTGGCTGCTGTGATGAAGATGGAAACCCCCATGTACCCTAAGACATTCCTACGTGAAGGGCAGCATTAAAGTGAGCGACCGCAAACAGGTTCATGGTCTGGATGTTTGTGAACTAGCTGTTGTCTTCAATACACCACCACAGCACATGTCAAAAAAGAGCTTTTGCATTTAAAGCTTCAGGACTGAAACGTTAAGAGGCTCCGTCCCAACACACTACATGTTCATTCTTTGAAGACCAGCAAACAAAATGTATAAATCATTATTATAAATTCATCATTTAAACATTCAAACATATCGACGACCTTTCCAGTAAACACGGGACAATTCTGTCAACCAAGGACATAATTATTCATAAAATGCCATCACCTGTTTTAATTGTCTCATCATTCATTTGATGAGGGCAGATGTTAGTTTATAATACACATGTTCATATTTCCTGGGTAGCGACACTTTAACCTTCCATGTTGTGGGAAAACCAGCTCGGGTCAAAGGTCGGCTCTGCAGCTCCAAAGAGAGTCAGGACATTCAAAGTGCCTTGAGGACGTGGTGGTCAAACACCTGTTAACTTTGAGGACCACCCTTACCAACCAACCATTTCACACACCGCCATGTGGTGGCGCTATAACACAACACAGCACAGCAGGTAACATGTGGTAGATCCATGGACACCAGACTTACTTAGTTCAGTGTGAAGCACCGGGGTTCAGTTTCTGAGAGAGCTCAGAGCTGCTGTCAGGAGCTGTGGGGTCAGAAACAGTCCGTTAACAACCTTCTCCTGAAGCAAGCTGCTGGACTACAACATGTGAAGCAAAGCCACAGCTGGACCACAAGGCCAGAACTGGCCCTAGTTTTTGGAGTGCCTATTTTCTCCTCAGCTGTAAAATGGTGGAACAGTAATAATGGCACTTCTGCATCAGTAAGGTGGTGTGAAAGTTTCACCACCTGATCATGAAGTAAAAAACCTCTACTTACAAGGTGGAGGGCACTTGGCTGAAATAAAGACATAAAACAAATGATTAAGGGTGTCACAGAGGAAAACACCATATATGATATATGATCCCTGTTCACCCTCCCCCCACTGAACCACATCTCCACATGACCCTTGACCCAAGTGTCAGGTTGGTCAGGATGTTGGTGATGTATTTTCAGTTACTCTGACGCTGATTGGAGTAGATCAGACAATACCTTCAGAACAATCTCTCTCTCTCTCTCTCTCTCTCTCTCTCTAGCTCTCTCTCTCTCTCTCTCTCTCTCTCTCTCTCTCTCTCTCTCTCTCTCTCTCTCTCTCTCTCTCTCGCTCTCTCTCTCTCTCTCTAGCTCTCTCTCTCTCTCCTCTCTCTCTCTCTCCTCTCTAGCTCTCTCTCTCTCTCTCTAGCTCTCTCTCTCTCTCTCTCTAGCTCTCTCTCTCTAGCTCTCTCTCTCTCTCTCTCTAGCTCTCTCTCTCTAGCTCTCTCTCTCTCTCTCTCTAGCTCTCTCCCTCTAGCTCTCTCTCTCTCTCTCTCTCTCTAGCTCTCTCTCTCTCTCTCTCTAGCTCTCTCTCTCTCTCTAGCTCTCTCTCTCTAGCTCTCTCTCTCTCTCTCTCTAGCTCTCTCCCTCTAGCTCTCTCTCTCTCTCTCTCTCTCTAGCTCTCTCTCTCTCTCTCTCTCTCTCTCGCTCTCTCTCTCTCTCTCTAGCTCTCTCTCTCTCTCCTCTCTCTCTCTCTCCTCTCTAGCTCTCTCTCTCTCTCTCTAGCTCTCTCTCTCTCTCTCTCTAGCTCTCTCTCTCTAGCTCTCTCTCTCTCTCTCTCTAGCTCTCTCTCTCTAGCTCTCTCTCTCTCTCTCTCTCTCTCTAGCTCTCTCCCTCTAGCTCTCTCTCTCTCTCCCTCTAGCTCTCTCTCTCTCTCTCTCTAGCTCTCTCTCTCTCTCTCTCTAGCTCTCTCTCTCTAGCTCTCTCTCTCTCTCTCTCTAGCTCTCTCCCTCTAGCTCTCTCTCTCTCTCTAGCTCTCTCTCTCTAGCTCTCTCTCTCTAGCTCTCTCTCTCTAGCTCTCTCTCTAGCTCTCTCTCTAGCTCTCTCTCTCTAGCTCTCTCTCTCTCTCTCTCTCTAGCTCTCTCTCTCTCTCTCTCTCTAGCTCTCTCTCTCTCTCTCTCTCTAGCTCTCTCTCTCTCTCTCTCTCTCTCTCTCTCTCTCTCTCTCTCTCTCTCTCTCTCTCTCCAGCTGTCTCAGTATTACTGTACATCTAAGACTCAGTGAGAGGCTAGATAAGACAGCCATCTAAACTTCTAGAATATCAACTTGATGAACAACAAATCAAACATTTGAACCATTTCATGTGATTCCCTCACCTTTCTTCTTCTGGTACAGTATGGCACCAAGGACTGCGATGATGATGAAGATGACAGCAGCAAGTACTCCAATGATGATGGGGATGGTATTGACTGTTGATTAAAAAACACATATGTGTGTATGTATACACAAACACATAAATATATATCCTTGTGAGCCTTCGGCTGCGGTCACACCAGCACTGCTGAATGTGAAATTTCGTGGTGAATTTGATTCATATCAATGAATTCGTCACAATAAGTGAACTTGGATCTGGGTGCAAGGTGAGTCGGCCTCGATCACTTCACGTCGAGTTCAAACTTGGTGAACGGTGACACCTGAATTTGCTCCATCGACAATAACAGAGTTGCTCTGACTGTTGTGACGTCTGACGGAGCAGCCACTAGAGCCAGTAAATACAGGAAGCTGTCGTTTCGTTAAACATCTAATTTTATACTACTGTGCTCTGCCAAAAAGTAAACTGCTCCAGGAGAAAATAGGCCTCATGGCTTCCAGTCAGTCATGGAGCAGGAGTAGACAGTATACTAGCTTTCATTCATTTATTTGAGTTGAGAGTTTTTTGTAACTATTCCACAAGGGACATGGAGGAATTTCACTGTGCCAGTTTCTGGTGTGACCGCAGACCAAGGCTCAAATGGATGAAGTGGCTCTAAGTTGTTAGTCATGCTCCATTTGTCTTTATCATTCAGTTGCTGGAGGTTTTGAATCACTTAAAGCAATAAAAATCTTCCAGCTTTTTCCCCCTATGAGCAATGCATCAATTCATCATTTCCTTCATTAAGACAAAGGTGAATTTGCTCTTACACCAGAAATAGTCCACACCACAGTTTGATTGTACCTTAGCAAGAACATCAAGAAGTCCAGACTGACTGATGACTGACAGGCACAGAAGTCAGTCTTTGACTAGTACCTACTTAGGCCATTGTGTCTCTGTTCAATGGCTTCGACAGAAACAACAGAACTAACCAGGATCTTTCCTGTTGGTCTTGATCTGTGATTGGTCCAGTTTGGTGATGATGTCATCCTTCATCCCAGAAAGCTGAACCACACAGTGGTACTTCTGCCAGTCCTCAGCCTTCATTGATGAAAGGTCAACGAGGAGGTGAACGCTCCTCTGGAAGGTTCCATCATGGTTGGGGAGGAGCTCACCATGGTCCACCTCCTCCTCCTGGAGCTCCTCTTCCTCTCTCTTCCAGAACATCACGATTCTGTCGGGGTAGAAACCTGTAGCATGGCAGGTGACTGGAGAGGAGGGAGACCTCTGGAGCAGAGACACTGAGGGAGGGACTGGGGGGGGGGGAGAGGAGAGAGAGAGAGAGAGAGAGAGAGAGAGAGAGAGAGGTTGACAAAGCCCTTTATTAAGCACTACAATAGGTATACAGACAAAAGGACAGCAGCTACGTAAGTGAAAGTGAAAACACAAGTCAACAACACAGCCATGACTTCCCCATTTTACACCGATTAGAAAGAGAAGACCAGGTCTTCCTCATCTCCCACTGAGCACAATACTCCCTGGCTGCCAGTTTGAAGCTGAAAGCCACCAGATTGTCTACCATTTTGTAGTAGGCATGTTGCACCGAGCCTTCAGCAGTCCTGTAAGAACCTGCACAGGGTCCACACAGTCCACCACCCGGGCCCGGTTCTTACGGCTCAGCCAGATGGCTAAACTGGCAGTAGCGAATAAGAAGTTTATAAGAATCAGAAGAACTTTATTGTCATTGTGCCAAGCAGAAATTGCAGATGTGTCAACCCCAAAATAGTGCATACACAAAAGAGATAAATATAAAATATCAGCAATAAAAAGTACAGCGTCTAAACAGTAGAAGTACAAAACATGAGCAGTATTAGGCATCAAATATAATACAGTTAAGGATAAAATAAAGTTACGAGTTACAAAACATCACCAGCAAAAATGCAGTAAAGGTGCGGCAGACAGATATGAAGTGGCTTAACGTGACACGTGAGTAGATATATGCAAATATGGCACGTGCCCAATGGTGGCAGCATATCTGATGGGCGGAGCTGAAACAGATGGTGTGCAGGGTGTGTAATATCTTTCATGATGTTCTCAGTGCTCCTCACACAGTGAGTGCTGTGAAGATGTTCTAGTGAAGGCAGCTCAACGCCAACAATGTCCTGTGCTGTTTCCACCACACGCTGGAGGGCTTTTCTCTCAGCTTTGATGCGGCTGCTGTACCAGGCTGTCATGCAGCTTGCTAGCATGCTCTCCATTGAACATCTATAAAAGTTGACAAGCAGTTTTTGGGGGAGGTTGGAGCTCCTTAGCCTCCTGGGAAAATAAAGGCGTTGTGTCTACTCGTGACTGCTGAGGACTCTTCAGTCCAGGAGAGGTCCTCTGTGATGGTGACTCCCAGGAACCTGGAGCTGGGGACTCTCTCCACAGCCTCTGTGTTGATGTGGACAGCACTGTGCGTGATCTTGATGGAGGTCCTAAAGTCCACGATAATCTCCTTGGTCTTTTTGGTGCTTAAGACCAGGGTGTTGTTAGCACACCACATTATCAGGTTCTGAACCTCCTCCCTGTATGCCGCTTCGTCGTTGAATGAGCCCGATGACTGTGGTATCATCTGCAAACTTCACAATAGTGTTTGAGTGGTGGATGGATTGGCCGTGATGTGTGAACAGTGCATAAAGGAGGATGCTCAGCACACAACCCTGAGGTACACCGGTGCTCAGGATGAGGGTGGAGGATGTGTGTTGGCCCAGTGTTACAGTCTGGGGGCGGTTGATGAGGAAGTCCAGTATCCAATTGCAACTTGGCATCCACCCCTGTATGTCTGTGTTATGTTCATCTGTCGTCTTGTTTCACTCCATTTATTGTAAAGCGACTTTGAGTAGTAGAAAAGCGCTATATAAGATTGATTTATTATTATTATTATTATTATTATTATTAGTTCTGCCTCTGGAAGTCCTCACTTCCTAAATATACTCCTTAGATCTGAATACCTCTTTCTCTCCCACCTAAGGCCCCCAGGAAGACAGGAGTGCTCCCCAAGCTCCACTGGCCCACCAAACAAGCCTCA
>NW_026611221.1:52500-73316 GCF_029633865.1 Lampris incognitus | reverse complement strand
AGCCTGGGTTAGGCTTTTCGGCGCGGGTTCGCGTTTAGGGTGAAGGGACCCCCGGGGTCAGACCAGTGGCTCTGGCTGGTATAGGTGTTAGGGTTAGCGTTTGTGTTTTGGGTTCATCGCTGATGTTTAGGTGCACTGGCCTACCGGTCTGAGGGGGTAATGGGGGAGCAGGACAAATCGGTCTGCTAGACCTTAAGACGGGGAGGGCGGTCTATGATGTAGCCCATTGTCGCGACGTTTCGGTATGTCTTACCTTCATCAGGCGTGGGCTACGCTTTAAAAATAAAAAAATAAAAAAATATAATTGTCCACCATGTCATTGTCCATCAAAAAAAAGTGTGTAGCCACCATTAGTCCAACTCAACGGCCAGCGGGTGAAACGGCTCTCTGCCGGGCTCCGTCGGAAAGGGGGAACGGAGCGCCGGTTCAAGCCACAAAATGGATGCCATCTCCGGTGGGCGGGCCCTGCCCCATGAAATGGTAGGCGTCCCCCACTGCACTCTTCGTATCAGTGAGGGACACCATAGGAAAGAGGAGGTGGGATCAGGAGAGAGAGAAAAAAAGGTGTGTGTTTTCTCCTCTCCTCAATTGGAAAAAACCGAAAAATAGATAAAACAAAGGGGGGAAAAAAGGAAAATCTAAGCTCGGACGGTGAGCATGGATAACACCAAGTCCATCTCACCGAACCGCGGGTAACACAAGCTTCCGGGCACTCCGGTTTAAGCTGTTAAAATAGACATTTCCGGTCGGCGGGCGCTTCCTATGGAAATGGTGGCGTCCATCGCTAATGCCATCGCAGCAGCGAGAGACGCCACAGGGAGGAGAGAGGAGGGGGGGGGGGGGTAACACCGCTGTGTGTTTCTTAGGTGGGAAAAAACGAAAGAGAGAGAAACAGAAAAAAATAAAAATAACTAAAGGTGGGGATCTAATGCCGGACGATGAGCAGGGCGAATGTGCACACTTGGACGGTGAACATGAGTAAAAAACGGGGGAGGGGGGGGGTTTAGTGTTAGGGAAAACGGGTCGGTTTAGTCCTGGCCTGGATTAGGCTTTCGGTGTGGGTTATGATCAGGGTTAAGTTTAGGGTGTCAGCCTGGGTTAGGCTTTCGGTGTGGGTTATGATCAGGGTTAGGTTTAGGGTGTCAGCCTGGGTTAGGCTTTTCGGCGCGGGTTCGCGTTTAGGGTGAAGGGACCCCCGGGGTCAGACCAGTGGCTCTGGCTGGTATAGGTGTTAGGGTTAGCGTTTGTGTTTTGGGTTCATCGCTGATGTTTAGGTGCACTGGCCTACCGGTCTGAGGGGGTAATGGGGGAGCAGGACAAATCGGTCTGCTAGACCTTAAGACGGGGAGGGCGGTCTATGATGTAGCCCATTGTCGCGACGTTTCGGTATGTCTTACCTTCATCAGGCGTGGGCTACGCTTTAAAAATAAAAAAATAAAAAAATATAATTGTCCACCATGTCATTGTCCATCAAAAAAAAGTGTGTAGCCACCATTAGTCCAACTCAACGGCCAGCGGGTGAAACGGCTCTCTGCCGGGCTCCGTCGGAAAGGGGGAACGGAGCGCCGGTTCAAGCCACAAAATGGATGCCATCTCCGGTGGGCGGGCCCTGCCCCATGAAATGGTAGGCGTCCCCCACTGCACTCTTCGTATCAGTGAGGGACACCATAGGAAAGAGGAGGTGGGATCAGGAGAGAGAGAAAAAAAGGTGTGTGTTTTCTCCTCTCCTCAATTGGAAAAAACCGAAAAATAGATAAAACAAAGGGGGGAAAAAAGGAAAATCTAAGCTCGGACGGTGAGCATGGATAACACCAAGTCCATCTCACCGAACCGCGGGTAACACAAGCTTCCGGGCACTCCGGTTTAAGCTGTTAAAATAGACATTTCCGGTCGGCGGGCGCTTCCTATGGAAATGGTGGCGTCCATCGCTAATGCCATCGCAGCAGCGAGAGACGCCACAGGGAGGAGAGAGGAGGGGGGGGGGGGGTAACACCGCTGTGTGTTTCTTAGGTGGGAAAAAACGAAAGAGAGAGAAACAGAAAAAAATAAAAATAACTAAAGGTGGGGATCTAATGCCGGACGATGAGCAGGGCGAATGTGCACACTTGGACGGTGAACATGAGTAAAAAACGGGGGAGGGGGGGGGTTTAGTGTTAGGGAAAACGGGTCGGTTTAGTCCTGGCCTGGATTAGGCTTTCGGTGTGGGTTATGATCAGGGTTAAGTTTAGGGTGTCAGCCTGGGTTAGGCTTTCGGTGTGGGTTATGATCAGGGTTAGGTTTAGGGTGTCAGCCTGGGTTAGGCTTTTCGGCGCGGGTTCGCGTTTAGGGTGAAGGGACCCCCGGGGTCAGACCAGTGGCTCTGGCTGGTATAGGTGTTAGGGTTAGCGTTTGTGTTTTGGGTTCATCGCTGATGTTTAGGTGCACTGGCCTACCGGTCTGAGGGGGTAATGGGGGAGCAGGACAAATCGGTCTGCTAGACCTTAAGACGGGGAGGGCGGTCTATGATGTAGCCCATTGTCGCGACGTTTCGGTATGTCTTACCTTCATCAGGCGTGGGCTACGCTTTAAAAATAAAAAAATAAAAAAATATAATTGTCCACCATGTCATTGTCCATCAAAAAAAAGTGTGTAGCCACCATTAGTCCAACTCAACGGCCAGCGGGTGAAACGGCTCTCTGCCGGGCTCCGTCGGAAAGGGGGAACGGAGCGCCGGTTCAAGCCACAAAATGGATGCCATCTCCGGTGGGCGGGCCCTGCCCCATGAAATGGTAGGCGTCCCCCACTGCACTCTTCGTATCAGTGAGGGACACCATAGGAAAGAGGAGGTGGGATCAGGAGAGAGAGAAAAAAAGGTGTGTGTTTTCTCCTCTCCTCAATTGGAAAAAACCGAAAAATAGATAAAACAAAGGGGGGAAAAAAGGAAAATCTAAGCTCGGACGGTGAGCATGGATAACACCAAGTCCATCTCACCGAACCGCGGGTAACACAAGCTTCCGGGCACTCCGGTTTAAGCTGTTAAAATAGACATTTCCGGTCGGCGGGCGCTTCCTATGGAAATGGTGGCGTCCATCGCTAATGCCATCGCAGCAGCGAGAGACGCCACAGGGAGGAGAGAGGAGGGGGGGGGGGGGTAACACCGCTGTGTGTTTCTTAGGTGGGAAAAAACGAAAGAGAGAGAAACAGAAAAAAATAAAAATAACTAAAGGTGGGGATCTAATGCCGGACGATGAGCAGGGCGAATGTGCACACTTGGACGGTGAACATGAGTAAAAAACGGGGGAGGGGGGGGGTTTAGTGTTAGGGAAAACGGGTCGGTTTAGTCCTGGCCTGGATTAGGCTTTCGGTGTGGGTTATGATCAGGGTTAAGTTTAGGGTGTCAGCCTGGGTTAGGCTTTCGGTGTGGGTTATGATCAGGGTTAGGTTTAGGGTGTCAGCCTGGGTTAGGCTTTTCGGCGCGGGTTCGCGTTTAGGGTGAAGGGACCCCCGGGGTCAGACCAGTGGCTCTGGCTGGTATAGGTGTTAGGGTTAGCGTTTGTGTTTTGGGTTCATCGCTGATGTTTAGGTGCACTGGCCTACCGGTCTGAGGGGGTAATGGGGGAGCAGGACAAATCGGTCTGCTAGACCTTAAGACGGGAGGGCGGTCTATGATGTAGCCCATTGTCGCGACGTTTCGGTATGTCTTACCTTCATCAGGCGTGGGCTACGCTTTAAAAATAAAAAAATAAAAAAATATAATTGTCCACCATGTCATTGTCCATCAAAAAAAAGTGTGTAGCCACCATTAGTCCAACTCAACGGCCAGCGGGTGAAACGGCTCTCTGCCGGGCTCCGTCGGAAAGGGGGAACGGAGCGCCGGTTCAAGCCACAAAATGGATGCCATCTCCGGTGGGCGGGCCCTGCCCCATGAAATGGTAGGCGTCCCCCACTGCACTCTTCGTATCAGTGAGGGACACCATAGGAAAGAGGAGGTGGGATCAGGAGAGAGAGAAAAAAAGGTGTGTGTTTTCTCCTCTCCTCAATTGGAAAAAACCGAAAAATAGATAAAACAAAGGGGGGAAAAAAGGAAAATCTAAGCTCGGACGGTGAGCATGGATAACACCAAGTCCATCTCACCGAACCGCGGGTAACACAAGCTTCCGGGCACTCCGGTTTAAGCTGTTAAAATAGACATTTCCGGTCGGCGGGCGCTTCCTATGGAAATGGTGGCGTCCATCGCTAATGCCATCGCAGCAGCGAGAGACGCCACAGGGAGGAGAGAGGAGGGGGGGGGGGGGTAACACCGCTGTGTGTTTCTTAGGTGGGAAAAAACGAAAGAGAGAGAAACAGAAAAAAATAAAAATAACTAAAGGTGGGGATCTAATGCCGGACGATGAGCAGGGCGAATGTGCACACTTGGACGGTGAACATGAGTAAAAAACGGGGGAGGGGGGGGGTTTAGTGTTAGGGAAAACGGGTCGGTTTAGTCCTGGCCTGGATTAGGCTTTCGGTGTGGGTTATGATCAGGGTTAAGTTTAGGGTGTCAGCCTGGGTTAGGCTTTCGGTGTGGGTTATGATCAGGGTTAGGTTTAGGGTGTCAGCCTGGGTTAGGCTTTTCGGCGCGGGTTCGCGTTTAGGGTGAAGGGACCCCCGGGGTCAGACCAGTGGCTCTGGCTGGTATAGGTGTTAGGGTTAGCGTTTGTGTTTTGGGTTCATCGCTGATGTTTAGGTGCACTGGCCTACCGGTCTGAGGGGGTAATGGGGGAGCAGGACAAATCGGTCTGCTAGACCTTAAGACGGGGAGGGCGGTCTATGATGTAGCCCATTGTCGCGACGTTTCGGTATGTCTTACCTTCATCAGGCGTGGGCTACGCTTTAAAAATAAAAAAATAAAAAAATATAATTGTCCACCATGTCATTGTCCATCAAAAAAAAGTGTGTAGCCACCATTAGTCCAACTCAACGGCCAGCGGGTGAAACGGCTCTCTGCCGGGCTCCGTCGGAAAGGGGGAACGGAGCGCCGGTTCAAGCCACAAAATGGATGCCATCTCCGGTGGGCGGGCCCTGCCCCATGAAATGGTAGGCGTCCCCCACTGCACTCTTCGTATCAGTGAGGGACACCATAGGAAAGAGGAGGTGGGATCAGGAGAGAGAGAAAAAAAGGTGTGTGTTTTCTCCTCTCCTCAATTGGAAAAAACCGAAAAATAGATAAAACAAAGGGGGGAAAAAAGGAAAATCTAAGCTCGGACGGTGAGCATGGATAACACCAAGTCCATCTCACCGAACCGCGGGTAACACAAGCTTCCGGGCACTCCGGTTTAAGCTGTTAAAATAGACATTTCCGGTCGGCGGGCGCTTCCTATGGAAATGGTGGCGTCCATCGCTAATGCCATCGCAGCAGCGAGAGACGCCACAGGGAGGAGAGAGGAGGGGGGGGGGGGGTAACACCGCTGTGTGTTTCTTAGGTGGGAAAAAACGAAAGAGAGAGAAACAGAAAAAAATAAAAATAACTAAAGGTGGGGATCTAATGCCGGACGATGAGCAGGGCGAATGTGCACACTTGGACGGTGAACATGAGTAAAAAACGGGGGAGGGGGGGGGTTTAGTGTTAGGGAAAACGGGTCGGTTTAGTCCTGGCCTGGATTAGGCTTTCGGTGTGGGTTATGATCAGGGTTAAGTTTAGGGTGTCAGCCTGGGTTAGGCTTTCGGTGTGGGTTATGATCAGGGTTAGGTTTAGGGTGTCAGCCTGGGTTAGGCTTTTCGGCGCGGGTTCGCGTTTAGGGTGAAGGGACCCCCGGGGTCAGACCAGTGGCTCTGGCTGGTATAGGTGTTAGGGTTAGCGTTTGTGTTTTGGGTTCATCGCTGATGTTTAGGTGCACTGGCCTACCGGTCTGAGGGGGTAATGGGGGAGCAGGACAAATCGGTCTGCTAGACCTTAAGACGGGGAGGGCGGTCTATGATGTAGCCCATTGTCGCGACGTTTCGGTATGTCTTACCTTCATCAGGCGTGGGCTACGCTTTAAAAATAAAAAAATAAAAAAATATAATTGTCCACCATGTCATTGTCCATCAAAAAAAAGTGTGTAGCCACCATTAGTCCAACTCAACGGCCAGCGGGTGAAACGGCTCTCTGCCGGGCTCCGTCGGAAAGGGGGAACGGAGCGCCGGTTCAAGCCACAAAATGGATGCCATCTCCGGTGGGCGGGCCCTGCCCCATGAAATGGTAGGCGTCCCCCACTGCACTCTTCGTATCAGTGAGGGACACCATAGGAAAGAGGAGGTGGGATCAGGAGAGAGAGAAAAAAAGGTGTGTGTTTTCTCCTCTCCTCAATTGGAAAAAACCGAAAAATAGATAAAACAAAGGGGGGAAAAAAGGAAAATCTAAGCTCGGACGGTGAGCATGGATAACACCAAGTCCATCTCACCGAACCGCGGGTAACACAAGCTTCCGGGCACTCCGGTTTAAGCTGTTAAAATAGACATTTCCGGTCGGCGGGCGCTTCCTATGGAAATGGTGGCGTCCATCGCTAATGCCATCGCAGCAGCGAGAGACGCCACAGGGAGGAGAGAGGAGGGGGGGGGGGGGTAACACCGCTGTGTGTTTCTTAGGTGGGAAAAAACGAAAGAGAGAGAAACAGAAAAAAATAAAAATAACTAAAGGTGGGGATCTAATGCCGGACGATGAGCAGGGCGAATGTGCACACTTGGACGGTGAACATGAGTAAAAAACGGGGGAGGGGGGGGGTTTAGTGTTAGGGAAAACGGGTCGGTTTAGTCCTGGCCTGGATTAGGCTTTCGGTGTGGGTTATGATCAGGGTTAAGTTTAGGGTGTCAGCCTGGGTTAGGCTTTCGGTGTGGGTTATGATCAGGGTTAGGTTTAGGGTGTCAGCCTGGGTTAGGCTTTTCGGCGCGGGTTCGCGTTTAGGGTGAAGGGACCCCCGGGGTCAGACCAGTGGCTCTGGCTGGTATAGGTGTTAGGGTTAGCGTTTGTGTTTTGGGTTCATCGCTGATGTTTAGGTGCACTGGCCTACCGGTCTGAGGGGGTAATGGGGGAGCAGGACAAATCGGTCTGCTAGACCTTAAGACGGGGAGGGCGGTCTATGATGTAGCCCATTGTCGCGACGTTTCGGTATGTCTTACCTTCATCAGGCGTGGGCTACGCTTTAAAAATAAAAAAATAAAAAAATATAATTGTCCACCATGTCATTGTCCATCAAAAAAAAGTGTGTAGCCACCATTAGTCCAACTCAACGGCCAGCGGGTGAAACGGCTCTCTGCCGGGCTCCGTCGGAAAGGGGGAACGGAGCGCCGGTTCAAGCCACAAAATGGATGCCATCTCCGGTGGGCGGGCCCTGCCCCATGAAATGGTAGGCGTCCCCCACTGCACTCTTCGTATCAGTGAGGGACACCATAGGAAAGAGGAGGTGGGATCAGGAGAGAGAGAAAAAAAGGTGTGTGTTTTCTCCTCTCCTCAATTGGAAAAAACCGAAAAATAGATAAAACAAAGGGGGGAAAAAAGGAAAATCTAAGCTCGGACGGTGAGCATGGATAACACCAAGTCCATCTCACCGAACCGCGGGTAACACAAGCTTCCGGGCACTCCGGTTTAAGCTGTTAAAATAGACATTTCCGGTCGGCGGGCGCTTCCTATGGAAATGGTGGCGTCCATCGCTAATGCCATCGCAGCAGCGAGAGACGCCACAGGGAGGAGAGAGGAGGGGGGGGGGGGGTAACACCGCTGTGTGTTTCTTAGGTGGGAAAAAACGAAAGAGAGAGAAACAGAAAAAAATAAAAATAACTAAAGGTGGGGATCTAATGCCGGACGATGAGCAGGGCGAATGTGCACACTTGGACGGTGAACATGAGTAAAAAACGGGGGAGGGGGGGGGTTTAGTGTTAGGGAAAACGGGTCGGTTTAGTCCTGGCCTGGATTAGGCTTTCGGTGTGGGTTATGATCAGGGTTAAGTTTAGGGTGTCAGCCTGGGTTAGGCTTTCGGTGTGGGTTATGATCAGGGTTAGGTTTAGGGTGTCAGCCTGGGTTAGGCTTTTCGGCGCGGGTTCGCGTTTAGGGTGAAGGGACCCCCGGGGTCAGACCAGTGGCTCTGGCTGGTATAGGTGTTAGGGTTAGCGTTTGTGTTTTGGGTTCATCGCTGATGTTTAGGTGCACTGGCCTACCGGTCTGAGGGGGTAATGGGGGAGCAGGACAAATCGGTCTGCTAGACCTTAAGACGGGGAGGGCGGTCTATGATGTAGCCCATTGTCGCGACGTTTCGGTATGTCTTACCTTCATCAGGCGTGGGCTACGCTTTAAAAATAAAAAAATAAAAAAATATAATTGTCCACCATGTCATTGTCCATCAAAAAAAAGTGTGTAGCCACCATTAGTCCAACTCAACGGCCAGCGGGTGAAACGGCTCTCTGCCGGGCTCCGTCGGAAAGGGGGAACGGAGCGCCGGTTCAAGCCACAAAATGGATGCCATCTCCGGTGGGCGGGCCCTGCCCCATGAAATGGTAGGCGTCCCCCACTGCACTCTTCGTATCAGTGAGGGACACCATAGGAAAGAGGAGGTGGGATCAGGAGAGAGAGAAAAAAAGGTGTGTGTTTTCTCCTCTCCTCAATTGGAAAAAACCGAAAAATAGATAAAACAAAGGGGGGAAAAAAGGAAAATCTAAGCTCGGACGGTGAGCATGGATAACACCAAGTCCATCTCACCGAACCGCGGGTAACACAAGCTTCCGGGCACTCCGGTTTAAGCTGTTAAAATAGACATTTCCGGTCGGCGGGCGCTTCCTATGGAAATGGTGGCGTCCATCGCTAATGCCATCGCAGCAGCGAGAGACGCCACAGGGAGGAGAGAGGAGGGGGGGGGGGGTAACACCGCTGTGTGTTTCTTAGGTGGGAAAAAACGAAAGAGAGAGAAACAGAAAAAAATAAAAATAACTAAAGGTGGGGATCTAATGCCGGACGATGAGCAGGGCGAATGTGCACACTTGGACGGTGAACATGAGTAAAAAACGGGGGAGGGGGGGGGTTTAGTGTTAGGGAAAACGGGTCGGTTTAGTCCTGGCCTGGATTAGGCTTTCGGTGTGGGTTATGATCAGGGTTAAGTTTAGGGTGTCAGCCTGGGTTAGGCTTTCGGTGTGGGTTATGATCAGGGTTAGGTTTAGGGTGTCAGCCTGGGTTAGGCTTTTCGGCGCGGGTTCGCGTTTAGGGTGAAGGGACCCCCGGGGTCAGACCAGTGGCTCTGGCTGGTATAGGTGTTAGGGTTAGCGTTTGTGTTTTGGGTTCATCGCTGATGTTTAGGTGCACTGGCCTACCGGTCTGAGGGGGTAATGGGGGAGCAGGACAAATCGGTCTGCTAGACCTTAAGACGGGGAGGGCGGTCTATGATGTAGCCCATTGTCGCGACGTTTCGGTATGTCTTACCTTCATCAGGCGTGGGCTACGCTTTAAAAATAAAAAAATAAAAAAATATAATTGTCCACCATGTCATTGTCATCAAAAAAAAGTGTGTAGCCACCATTAGTCCAACTCAACGGCCAGCGGGTGAAACGGCTCTCTGCCGGGCTCCGTCGGAAAGGGGGAACGGAGCGCCGGTTCAAGCCACAAAATGGATGCCATCTCCGGTGGGCGGGCCCTGCCCCATGAAATGGTAGGCGTCCCCCACTGCACTCTTCGTATCAGTGAGGGACACCATAGGAAAGAGGAGGTGGGATCAGGAGAGAGAGAAAAAAAGGTGTGTGTTTTCTCCTCTCCTCAATTGGAAAAAACCGAAAAATAGATAAAACAAAGGGGGGAAAAAAGGAAAATCTAAGCTCGGACGGTGAGCATGGATAACACCAAGTCCATCTCACCGAACCGCGGGTAACACAAGCTTCCGGGCACTCCGGTTTAAGCTGTTAAAATAGACATTTCCGGTCGGCGGGCGCTTCCTATGGAAATGGTGGCGTCCATCGCTAATGCCATCGCAGCAGCGAGAGACGCCACAGGGAGGAGAGAGGAGGGGGGGGGGGGGTAACACCGCTGTGTGTTTCTTAGGTGGGAAAAAACGAAAGAGAGAGAAACAGAAAAAAATAAAAATAACTAAAGGTGGGGATCTAATGCCGGACGATGAGCAGGGCGAATGTGCACACTTGGACGGTGAACATGAGTAAAAAACGGGGGAGGGGGGGGGTTTAGTGTTAGGGAAAACGGGTCGGTTTAGTCCTGGCCTGGATTAGGCTTTCGGTGTGGGTTATGATCAGGGTTAAGTTTAGGGTGTCAGCCTGGGTTAGGCTTTCGGTGTGGGTTATGATCAGGGTTAGGTTTAGGGTGTCAGCCTGGGTTAGGCTTTTCGGCGCGGGTTCGCGTTTAGGGTGAAGGGACCCCCGGGGTCAGACCAGTGGCTCTGGCTGGTATAGGTGTTAGGGTTAGCGTTTGTGTTTTGGGTTCATCGCTGATGTTTAGGTGCACTGGCCTACCGGTCTGAGGGGGTAATGGGGGAGCAGGACAAATCGGTCTGCTAGACCTTAAGACGGGGAGGGCGGTCTATGATGTAGCCCATTGTCGCGACGTTTCGGTATGTCTTACCTTCATCAGGCGTGGGCTACGCTTTAAAAATAAAAAAATAAAAAAATATAATTGTCCACCATGTCATTGTCCATCAAAAAAAAGTGTGTAGCCACCATTAGTCCAACTCAACGGCCAGCGGGTGAAACGGCTCTCTGCCGGGCTCCGTCGGAAAGGGGGAACGGAGCGCCGGTTCAAGCCACAAAATGGATGCCATCTCCGGTGGGCGGGCCCTGCCCCATGAAATGGTAGGCGTCCCCCACTGCACTCTTCGTATCAGTGAGGGACACCATAGGAAAGAGGAGGTGGGATCAGGAGAGAGAGAAAAAAAGGTGTGTGTTTTCTCCTCTCCTCAATTGGAAAAAACCGAAAAATAGATAAAACAAAGGGGGGAAAAAAGGAAAATCTAAGCTCGGACGGTGAGCATGGATAACACCAAGTCCATCTCACCGAACCGCGGGTAACACAAGCTTCCGGGCACTCCGGTTTAAGCTGTTAAAATAGACATTTCCGGTCGGCGGGCGCTTCCTATGGAAATGGTGGCGTCCATCGCTAATGCCATCGCAGCAGCGAGAGACGCCACAGGGAGGAGAGAGGAGGGGGGGGGGGGGTAACACCGCTGTGTGTTTCTTAGGTGGGAAAAAACGAAAGAGAGAGAAACAGAAAAAAATAAAAATAACTAAAGGTGGGGATCTAATGCCGGACGATGAGCAGGGCGAATGTGCACACTTGGACGGTGAACATGAGTAAAAAACGGGGGAGGGGGGGGGTTTAGTGTTAGGGAAAACGGGTCGGTTTAGTCCTGGCCTGGATTAGGCTTTCGGTGTGGGTTATGATCAGGGTTAAGTTTAGGGTGTCAGCCTGGGTTAGGCTTTCGGTGTGGGTTATGATCAGGGTTAGGTTTAGGGTGTCAGCCTGGGTTAGGCTTTTCGGCGCGGGTTCGCGTTTAGGGTGAAGGGACCCCCGGGGTCAGACCAGTGGCTCTGGCTGGTATAGGTGTTAGGGTTAGCGTTTGTGTTTTGGGTTCATCGCTGATGTTTAGGTGCACTGGCCTACCGGTCTGAGGGGGTAATGGGGGAGCAGGACAAATCGGTCTGCTAGACCTTAAGACGGGGAGGGCGGTCTATGATGTAGCCCATTGTCGCGACGTTTCGGTATGTCTTACCTTCATCAGGCGTGGGCTACGCTTTAAAAATAAAAAAATAAAAAAATATAATTGTCCACCATGTCATTGTCCATCAAAAAAAAGTGTGTAGCCACCATTAGTCCAACTCAACGGCCAGCGGGTGAAACGGCTCTCTGCCGGGCTCCGTCGGAAAGGGGGAACGGAGCGCCGGTTCAAGCCACAAAATGGATGCCATCTCCGGTGGGCGGGCCCTGCCCCATGAAATGGTAGGCGTCCCCCACTGCACTCTTCGTATCAGTGAGGGACACCATAGGAAAGAGGAGGTGGGATCAGGAGAGAGAGAAAAAAAGGTGTGTGTTTTCTCCTCTCCTCAATTGGAAAAAACCGAAAAATAGATAAAACAAAGGGGGGAAAAAAGGAAAATCTAAGCTCGGACGGTGAGCATGGATAACACCAAGTCCATCTCACCGAACCGCGGGTAACACAAGCTTCCGGGCACTCCGGTTTAAGCTGTTAAAATAGACATTTCCGGTCGGCGGGCGCTTCCTATGGAAATGGTGGCGTCCATCGCTAATGCCATCGCAGCAGCGAGAGACGCCACAGGGAGGAGAGAGGAGGGGGGGGGGGGGTAACACCGCTGTGTGTTTCTTAGGTGGGAAAAAACGAAAGAGAGAGAAACAGAAAAAAATAAAAATAACTAAAGGTGGGGATCTAATGCCGGACGATGAGCAGGGCGAATGTGCACACTTGGACGGTGAACATGAGTAAAAAACGGGGGAGGGGGGGGGTTTAGTGTTAGGGAAAACGGGTCGGTTTAGTCCTGGCCTGGATTAGGCTTTCGGTGTGGGTTATGATCAGGGTTAAGTTTAGGGTGTCAGCCTGGGTTAGGCTTTCGGTGTGGGTTATGATCAGGGTTAGGTTTAGGGTGTCAGCCTGGGTTAGGCTTTTCGGCGCGGGTTCGCGTTTAGGGTGAAGGGACCCCCGGGGTCAGACCAGTGGCTCTGGCTGGTATAGGTGTTAGGGTTAGCGTTTGTGTTTTGGGTTCATCGCTGATGTTTAGGTGCACTGGCCTACCGGTCTGAGGGGGTAATGGGGGAGCAGGACAAATCGGTCTGCTAGACCTTAAGACGGGGAGGGCGGTCTATGATGTAGCCCATTGTCGCGACGTTTCGGTATGTCTTACCTTCATCAGGCGTGGGCTACGCTTTAAAAATAAAAAAATAAAAAAATATAATTGTCCACCATGTCATTGTCCATCAAAAAAAAGTGTGTAGCCACCATTAGTCCAACTCAACGGCCAGCGGGTGAAACGGCTCTCTGCCGGGCTCCGTCGGAAAGGGGGAACGGAGCGCCGGTTCAAGCCACAAAATGGATGCCATCTCCGGTGGGCGGGCCCTGCCCCATGAAATGGTAGGCGTCCCCCACTGCACTCTTCGTATCAGTGAGGGACACCATAGGAAAGAGGAGGTGGGATCAGGAGAGAGAGAAAAAAAGGTGTGTGTTTTCTCCTCTCCTCAATTGGAAAAAACCGAAAAATAGATAAAACAAAGGGGGGAAAAAAGGAAAATCTAAGCTCGGACGGTGAGCATGGATAACACCAAGTCCATCTCACCGAACCGCGGGTAACACAAGCTTCCGGGCACTCCGGTTTAAGCTGTTAAAATAGACATTTCCGGTCGGCGGGCGCTTCCTATGGAAATGGTGGCGTCCATCGCTAATGCCATCGCAGCAGCGAGAGACGCCACAGGGAGGAGAGAGGAGGGGGGGGGGGGTAACACCGCTGTGTGTTTCTTAGGTGGGAAAAAACGAAAGAGAGAGAAACAGAAAAAAATAAAAATAACTAAAGGTGGGGATCTAATGCCGGACGATGAGCAGGGCGAATGTGCACACTTGGACGGTGAACATGAGTAAAAAACGGGGGAGGGGGGGGGTTTAGTGTTAGGGAAAACGGGTCGGTTTAGTCCTGGCCTGGATTAGGCTTTCGGTGTGGGTTATGATCAGGGTTAAGTTTAGGGTGTCAGCCTGGGTTAGGCTTTCGGTGTGGGTTATGATCAGGGTTAGGTTTAGGGTGTCAGCCTGGGTTAGGCTTTTCGGCGCGGGTTCGCGTTTAGGGTGAAGGGACCCCCGGGGTCAGACCAGTGGCTCTGGCTGGTATAGGTGTTAGGGTTAGCGTTTGTGTTTTGGGTTCATCGCTGATGTTTAGGTGCACTGGCCTACCGGTCTGAGGGGGTAATGGGGGAGCAGGACAAATCGGTCTGCTAGACCTTAAGACGGGGAGGGCGGTCTATGATGTAGCCCATTGTCGCGACGTTTCGGTATGTCTTACCTTCATCAGGCGTGGGCTACGCTTTAAAAATAAAAAAATAAAAAAATATAATTGTCCACCATGTCATTGTCCATCAAAAAAAAGTGTGTAGCCACCATTAGTCCAACTCAACGGCCAGCGGGTGAAACGGCTCTCTGCCGGGCTCCGTCGGAAAGGGGGAACGGAGCGCCGGTTCAAGCCACAAAATGGATGCCATCTCCGGTGGGCGGGCCCTGCCCCATGAAATGGTAGGCGTCCCCCACTGCACTCTTCGTATCAGTGAGGGACACCATAGGAAAGAGGAGGTGGGATCAGGAGAGAGAGAAAAAAAGGTGTGTGTTTTCTCCTCTCCTCAATTGGAAAAAACCGAAAAATAGATAAAACAAAGGGGGGAAAAAAGGAAAATCTAAGCTCGGACGGTGAGCATGGATAACACCAAGTCCATCTCACCGAACCGCGGGTAACACAAGCTTCCGGGCACTCCGGTTTAAGCTGTTAAAATAGACATTTCCGGTCGGCGGGCGCTTCCTATGGAAATGGTGGCGTCCATCGCTAATGCCATCGCAGCAGCGAGAGACGCCACAGGGAGGAGAGAGGAGGGGGGGGGGGGTAACACCGCTGTGTGTTTCTTAGGTGGGAAAAAACGAAAGAGAGAGAAACAGAAAAAAATAAAAATAACTAAAGGTGGGGATCTAATGCCGGACGATGAGCAGGGCGAATGTGCACACTTGGACGGTGAACATGAGTAAAAAACGGGGGAGGGGGGGGGTTTAGTGTTAGGGAAAACGGGTCGGTTTAGTCCTGGCCTGGATTAGGCTTTCGGTGTGGGTTATGATCAGGGTTAAGTTTAGGGTGTCAGCCTGGGTTAGGCTTTCGGTGTGGGTTATGATCAGGGTTAGGTTTAGGGTGTCAGCCTGGGTTAGGCTTTTCGGCGCGGGTTCGCGTTTAGGGTGAAGGGACCCCCGGGGTCAGACCAGTGGCTCTGGCTGGTATAGGTGTTAGGGTTAGCGTTTGTGTTTTGGGTTCATCGCTGATGTTTAGGTGCACTGGCCTACCGGTCTGAGGGGGTAATGGGGGAGCAGGACAAATCGGTCTGCTAGACCTTAAGACGGGGAGGGCGGTCTATGATGTAGCCCATTGTCGCGACGTTTCGGTATGTCTTACCTTCATCAGGCGTGGGCTACGCTTTAAAAATAAAAAAATAAAAAAATATAATTGTCCACCATGTCATTGTCCATCAAAAAAAAGTGTGTAGCCACCATTAGTCCAACTCAACGGCCAGCGGGTGAAACGGCTCTCTGCCGGGCTCCGTCGGAAAGGGGGAACGGAGCGCCGGTTCAAGCCACAAAATGGATGCCATCTCCGGTGGGCGGGCCCTGCCCCATGAAATGGTAGGCGTCCCCCACTGCACTCTTCGTATCAGTGAGGGACACCATAGGAAAGAGGAGGTGGGATCAGGAGAGAGAGAAAAAAAGGTGTGTGTTTTCTCCTCTCCTCAATTGGAAAAAACCGAAAAATAGATAAAACAAAGGGGGGAAAAAAGGAAAATCTAAGCTCGGACGGTGAGCATGGATAACACCAAGTCCATCTCACCGAACCGCGGGTAACACAAGCTTCCGGGCACTCCGGTTTAAGCTGTTAAAATAGACATTTCCGGTCGGCGGGCGCTTCCTATGGAAATGGTGGCGTCCATCGCTAATGCCATCGCAGCAGCGAGAGACGCCACAGGGAGGAGAGAGGAGGGGGGGGGGGGTAACACCGCTGTGTGTTTCTTAGGTGGGAAAAAACGAAAGAGAGAGAAACAGAAAAAAATAAAAATAACTAAAGGTGGGGATCTAATGCCGGACGATGAGCAGGGCGAATGTGCACACTTGGACGGTGAACATGAGTAAAAAACGGGGGAGGGGGGGGGTTTAGTGTTAGGGAAAACGGGTCGGTTTAGTCCTGGCCTGGATTAGGCTTTCGGTGTGGGTTATGATCAGGGTTAAGTTTAGGGTGTCAGCCTGGGTTAGGCTTTCGGTGTGGGTTATGATCAGGGTTAGGTTTAGGGTGTCAGCCTGGGTTAGGCTTTTCGGCGCGGGTTCGCGTTTAGGGTGAAGGGACCCCCGGGGTCAGACCAGTGGCTCTGGCTGGTATAGGTGTTAGGGTTAGCGTTTGTGTTTTGGGTTCATCGCTGATGTTTAGGTGCACTGGCCTACCGGTCTGAGGGGGTAATGGGGGAGCAGGACAAATCGGTCTGCTAGACCTTAAGACGGGGAGGGCGGTCTATGATGTAGCCCATTGTCGCGACGTTTCGGTATGTCTTACCTTCATCAGGCGTGGGCTACGCTTTAAAAATAAAAAAATAAAAAAATATAATTGTCCACCATGTCATTGTCCATCAAAAAAAAGTGTGTAGCCACCATTAGTCCAACTCAACGGCCAGCGGGTGAAACGGCTCTCTGCCGGGCTCCGTCGGAAAGGGGGAACGGAGCGCCGGTTCAAGCCACAAAATGGATGCCATCTCCGGTGGGCGGGCCCTGCCCCATGAAATGGTAGGCGTCCCCCACTGCACTCTTCGTATCAGTGAGGGACACCATAGGAAAGAGGAGGTGGGATCAGGAGAGAGAGAAAAAAAGGTGTGTGTTTTCTCCTCTCCTCAATTGGAAAAAACCGAAAAATAGATAAAACAAAGGGGGGAAAAAAGGAAAATCTAAGCTCGGACGGTGAGCATGGATAACACCAAGTCCATCTCACCGAACCGCGGGTAACACAAGCTTCCGGGCACTCCGGTTTAAGCTGTTAAAATAGACATTTCCGGTCGGCGGGCGCTTCCTATGGAAATGGTGGCGTCCATCGCTAATGCCATCGCAGCAGCGAGAGACGCCACAGGGAGGAGAGAGGAGGGGGGGGGGGGTAACACCGCTGTGTGTTTCTTAGGTGGGAAAAAACGAAAGAGAGAGAAACAGAAAAAAATAAAAATAACTAAAGGTGGGGATCTAATGCCGGACGATGAGCAGGGCGAATGTGCACACTTGGACGGTGAACATGAGTAAAAAACGGGGGAGGGGGGGGGTTTAGTGTTAGGGAAAACGGGTCGGTTTAGTCCTGGCCTGGATTAGGCTTTCGGTGTGGGTTATGATCAGGGTTAAGTTTAGGGTGTCAGCCTGGGTTAGGCTTTCGGTGTGGGTTATGATCAGGGTTAGGTTTAGGGTGTCAGCCTGGGTTAGGCTTTTCGGCGCGGGTTCGCGTTTAGGGTGAAGGGACCCCCGGGGTCAGACCAGTGGCTCTGGCTGGTATAGGTGTTAGGGTTAGCGTTTGTGTTTTGGGTTCATCGCTGATGTTTAGGTGCACTGGCCTACCGGTCTGAGGGGGTAATGGGGGAGCAGGACAAATCGGTCTGCTAGACCTTAAGACGGGGAGGGCGGTCTATGATGTAGCCCATTGTCGCGACGTTTCGGTATGTCTTACCTTCATCAGGCGTGGGCTACGCTTTAAAAATAAAAAAATAAAAAAATATAATTGTCCACCATGTCATTGTCCATCAAAAAAAAGTGTGTAGCCACCATTAGTCCAACTCAACGGCCAGCGGGTGAAACGGCTCTCTGCCGGGCTCCGTCGGAAAGGGGGAACGGAGCGCCGGTTCAAGCCACAAAATGGATGCCATCTCCGGTGGGCGGGCCCTGCCCCATGAAATGGTAGGCGTCCCCCACTGCACTCTTCGTATCAGTGAGGGACACCATAGGAAAGAGGAGGTGGGATCAGGAGAGAGAGAAAAAAAGGTGTGTGTTTTCTCCTCTCCTCAATTGGAAAAAACCGAAAAATAGATAAAACAAAGGGGGGAAAAAAGGAAAATCTAAGCTCGGACGGTGAGCATGGATAACACCAAGTCCATCTCACCGAACCGCGGGTAACACAAGCTTCCGGGCACTCCGGTTTAAGCTGTTAAAATAGACATTTCCGGTCGGCGGGCGCTTCCTATGGAAATGGTGGCGTCCATCGCTAATGCCATCGCAGCAGCGAGAGACGCCACAGGGAGGAGAGAGGAGGGGGGGGGGGGGTAACACCGCTGTGTGTTTCTTAGGTGGGAAAAAACGAAAGAGAGAGAAACAGAAAAAAATAAAAATAACTAAAGGTGGGGATCTAATGCCGGACGATGAGCAGGGCGAATGTGCACACTTGGACGGTGAACATGAGTAAAAAACGGGGGAGGGGGGGGGTTTAGTGTTAGGGAAAACGGGTCGGTTTAGTCCTGGCCTGGATTAGGCTTTCGGTGTGGGTTATGATCAGGGTTAAGTTTAGGGTGTCAGCCTGGGTTAGGCTTTCGGTGTGGGTTATGATCAGGGTTAGGTTTAGGGTGTCAGCCTGGGTTAGGCTTTTCGGCGCGGGTTCGCGTTTAGGGTGAAGGGACCCCCGGGGTCAGACCAGTGGCTCTGGCTGGTATAGGTGTTAGGGTTAGCGTTTGTGTTTTGGGTTCATCGCTGATGTTTAGGTGCACTGGCCTACCGGTCTGAGGGGGTAATGGGGGAGCAGGACAAATCGGTCTGCTAGACCTTAAGACGGGGAGGGCGGTCTATGATGTAGCCCATTGTCGCGACGTTTCGGTATGTCTTACCTTCATCAGGCGTGGGCTACGCTTTAAAAATAAAAAAATAAAAAAATATAATTGTCCACCATGTCATTGTCCATCAAAAAAAAGTGTGTAGCCACCATTAGTCCAACTCAACGGCCAGCGGGTGAAACGGCTCTCTGCCGGGCTCCGTCGGAAAGGGGGAACGGAGCGCCGGTTCAAGCCACAAAATGGATGCCATCTCCGGTGGGCGGGCCCTGCCCCATGAAATGGTAGGCGTCCCCCACTGCACTCTTCGTATCAGTGAGGGACACCATAGGAAAGAGGAGGTGGGATCAGGAGAGAGAGAAAAAAAGGTGTGTGTTTTCTCCTCTCCTCAATTGGAAAAAACCGAAAAATAGATAAAACAAAGGGGGGAAAAAAGGAAAATCTAAGCTCGGACGGTGAGCATGGATAACACCAAGTCCATCTCACCGAACCGCGGGTAACACAAGCTTCCGGGCACTCCGGTTTAAGCTGTTAAAATAGACATTTCCGGTCGGCGGGCGCTTCCTATGGAAATGGTGGCGTCCATCGCTAATGCCATCGCAGCAGCGAGAGACGCCACAGGGAGGAGAGAGGAGGGGGGGGGGGGTAACACCGCTGTGTGTTTCTTAGGTGGGAAAAAACGAAAGAGAGAGAAACAGAGAAAAATAAAAATAACTAAAGGTGGGGATCTAATGCCGGACGATGAGCAGGGCGAATGTGCACACTTGGACGGTGAACATGAGTAAAAAACGGGGGAGGGGGGGGGTTTAGTGTTAGGGAAAACGGGTCGGTTTAGTCCTGGCCTGGATTAGGCTGTCGGTGTGGGTTATGATCAGGGTTAAGTTTAGGGTGTCAGCCTGGGTTAGGCTTTCGGTGTGGGTTATGATCAGGGTTAGGTTTAGGGTGTCAGCCTGGGTTAGGCTTTTCGGCGCGGGTTCGCGTTTAGGGTGAAGGGACCCCCGGGGTCAGACCAGTGGCTCTGGCTGGTATAGGTGTTAGGGTTAGCGTTTGTGTTTTGGGTTCATCGCTGATGTTTAGGTGCACTGGCCTACCGGTCTGAGGGGGTAATGGGGGAGCAGGACAAATCGGTCTGCTAGACCTTAAGACGGGGAGGGCGGTCTATGATGTAGCCCATTGTCGCGACGTTTCGGTATGTCTTACCTTCATCAGGCGTGGGCTACGCTTTAAAAATAAAAAAATAAAAAAATATAATTGTCCACCATGTCATTGTCCATCAAAAAAAAGTGTGTAGCCACCATTAGTCCAACTCAACGGCCAGCGGGTGAAACGGCTCTCTGCCGGGCTCCGTCGGAAAGGGGGAACGGAGCGCCGGTTCAAGCCACAAAATGGATGCCATCTCCGGTGGGCGGGCCCTGCCCCATGAAATGGTAGGCGTCCCCCACTGCACTCTTCGTATCAGTGAGGGACACCATAGGAAAGAGGAGGTGGGATCAGGAGAGAGAGAAAAAAAGGTGTGTGTTTTCTCCTCTCCTCAATTGGAAAAAACCGAAAAATAGATAAAACAAAGGGGGGAAAAAAGGAAAATCTAAGCTCGGACGGTGAGCATGGATAACACCAAGTCCATCTCACCGAACCGCGGGTAACACAAGCTTCCGGGCACTCCGGTTTAAGCTGTTAAAATAGACATTTCCGGTCGGCGGGCGCTTCCTATGGAAATGGTGGCGTCCATCGCTAATGCCATCGCAGCAGCGAGAGACGCCACAGGGAGGAGAGAGGAGGGGGGGGGGGGGTAACACCGCTGTGTGTTTCTTAGGTGGGAAAAAACGAAAGAGAGAGAAACAGAAAAAAATAAAAATAACTAAAGGTGGGGATCTAATGCCGGACGATGAGCAGGGCGAATGTGCACACTTGGACGGTGAACATGAGTAAAAAACGGGGGAGGGGGGGGGTTTAGTGTTAGGGAAAACGGGTCGGTTTAGTCCTGGCCTGGATTAGGCTTTCGGTGTGGGTTATGATCAGGGTTAAGTTTAGGGTGTCAGCCTGGGTTAGGCTTTCGGTGTGGGTTATGATCAGGGTTAGGTTTAGGGTGTCAGCCTGGGTTAGGCTTTTCGGCGCGGGTTCGCGTTTAGGGTGAAGGGACCCCCGGGGTCAGACCAGTGGCTCTGGCTGGTATAGGTGTTAGGGTTAGCGTTTGTGTTTTGGGTTCATCGCTGATGTTTAGGTGCACTGGCCTACCGGTCTGAGGGGGTAATGGGGGAGCAGGACAAATCGGTCTGCTAGACCTTAAGACGGGGAGGGCGGTCTATGATGTAGCCCATTGTCG
>NW_026611221.1:42500-47500 GCF_029633865.1 Lampris incognitus | reverse complement strand
GTCTATGGTGTGTTTGACTTTGATGGAGGGGTGATGATTATTAAGAATGTTGATGAAGGCAGGAAATTGTGTAATGTCATGGGGCCAAATGCCAAAAATGTCGTCCAAATACCTAAGATAAAGGGATGGTTGTAGGGGGCATTTGGCCAAGGCTTCTCGCTCCCACTCGCTCATATAGAGGTTGGCGTAGGAGGGGGCGAATCTCTGGCCCATGGCTGTCCCGTTAACCTGGAGAAAATATTGGTTATTAAAAAGGAAGTCATTGTTAGTAAGGCAGAGTTCTATTAATTGGATGAGTTCTTGGTTGGGTCTGTTCCGGTCGGGGTTTCTATTGAATATGTTTGTAAGTGTTTGTAGTCCAAGGTGGGTGTTGATGTTTGTGTATAAGCTATCGATGTCAATTGTAAAGAGATATGATTGGTTCGGGACTGCCATGGACCTGATAATTTCTATGAAGTGATATGTGTCCTTGATGTAACTCGGATGTTGGGTGGAGAGGGGCCCCAAGAAGTGGTCGATGTACTGAGAGATGTGGTAGGTGGCGCTGTTGCAGTCGGAGACTATTGGTCTTCCGGGAGGGACCTCAAAAGGGATAGTCCAAGTGTGTGGTGGTTTATGTATTTTAGGTAGTAAGTAAAAGTAGCGTGGTCGTGGGTTGTCCGGTCCGAATAAGTAGTTTTTTTGTTTGGCGGATATATATTTTTTGTTGTAGAGTGTTTGAATGATAGTCCTTAGTCTGCTTTGGGTGGGTATTTGAATTGAGTCGTCCAGTCGTTTATAGTATGTGTTGTTGTTGAGTTGTCTATTGGCTTCTATGAGGTATTGGTGACGGTCCATGATGATTATTTTGGATCCTTTGTCCGCCGGTTTTATGATGATGTTGGGGTTGTGGGTAAGTTCAGTGAGGGCCCTGCGCTCGGCCCCCGACAGGTTGTCAGAGACGTCTGCCGGGGGCCTGTAGCGTTTCAGGGCCCGTCGGTCTGTGTGTATGAATGATTGTGTTGAAGTATGTAGTCCAGTCCAGTCCGGTTCCCAGTTGGATGGATAGCTGAAAGGTGTGTGTTGGTAGTCGGAGTGGGGATGAAAATAATCACTTAATTTGAGGCGTCTGTGGAAGTTGTGTAGGTCCCTTTGAAGTTCCTCCCGGTCGAATTTGGTGGGTCGTGGGACGAAGGAGAGCCCCTTCTCCAAAAGACGGCGTTGGGCTGGGGAGGGTATGAAGAGGGTTGCTAGATTGAGGATATTGGAGGGGGAGTTCCAGTCCAGGTCCCGGTGCTGGTATGCAGGGGAGTTGTGTGTGTGTGGTACTGGATTTGTTTTGGGGGTTATTATAAATTTAGCTGTGTGCACCAATTGGAAAAGATATGTTTGGCTGTGGTGGGTGTCCAGTGGATGTGGTCCTTCTCTGTTATGAAGGTGTCGTGGGGAATTTCAGTGAGGATGGGGAAGTGTGTGGCCATGGTGTTGTTAATTAATTTCAGGTTGCTCTGTTGTGTGGGTGTGAGGTGGGGCGAGTAGTTGAGGATGGGAAAGTAAATGTCTGCGTTGGGGAAGGTCGACTTTGCTGTGCGGAATAGGGCTTTGAGTTGTTTGATTGTGGTCTGTCTGGGGTCCTGGTCCCTGTTGTTGATCCCCACGGAGAAAATGATAATCTTGGCGTCGGGGTTGGGGAGGGACTTTCCGCATACCTTCAAAAAGTTATATACGTTGGCCCCGGGGTAGCTGTCCAGCTGGATTTGTGAAAATTTGTGAGCTGGGATCCGATTGATGTTTGAGTCTCCCAGCACCAGGACTGGTTTTCTGCCTCTGAAAGACCAGTCCTGGTTTTTGCGGTATGGGCGTGCAATGTGATAGGTGGGTTTGTAGGTGGGTGATTGAAAGGGTGAATGGATCTGAACTGTAGTGCAAGGGGAGGTGGGATGGGAAACAGAAGAAAGATTAGGGGTGTATGGGGTCTCTACGCTAAGGGAGGGGGAGAGGGGAATAGGAGAGGGCGAAAGAGAGACAGGTTTGGAAGAGAGTGGGGAGTTGGGGTGGGAGGAAAGAGGCGGAGTGGATTTGGAAGGGGAAGCACTAGGTTCAGGAGGGAGGGGGGAGAGAGGTAGAATGGGTTTGGGAGGGGAAGGGGGAAGACGGGAGGAACGGGGAGGTATGGGGAGGGTGGCGTGGCAATGGGCCTGGGCTATTGGTGTGCAGGTGTCCGGGGCAACCCGGCCGGGCAGCTCAACCCCAATTAGTTGTTGAGTGGAGGGCTCAGATAGGGTTATGATTCGGTCATCCTTGACCTCAGTGGACCCTTTCATCATTTCCCTCAATTGCAAAGTTTTTTGCTTTTGTGGGGTCAGCCGCCCCGCCAGGCCATCCCGGGCACCCTCAGCATCTGTCTGTGAGAGATGGATAGAAATGGTATCAGGAATGCAAACTGAAATATTAGAGCGTGTACTGTGTGTGTTGTAATGTGGGTCCTGTGTGGTGGTAGATTTGTTGGGGGGTTGGTGTATTTGGGCTGTAACCTGTGTGTGTGTTATGAGGTTGGTGAGAACGGGTGGTGACTGGGTGGGGTGGGTCTTCTGTTGTGGTGGTGTGTGATGAGCCGGAGTTGGGTGTGTTAATACTTGTCCAGGGGCCTGCGGTGGTCGGATGGGGCCTCTTCTTGGAGGTAGAGCTGTTGGGGGTATGGAAACTTCAGGTGCTGCTGACCGGTTATGATGCTGTATTTCTTCTGTGAGGGAGGTGCGTGGACCGAGGAAGAGGGAGAGTTTGTGAGGGGCTTGTGGTTTGGGTAATGGTGGATAGTCCTTCTCACCTTCTGTGTTTTCTTGAGTCATGGCTGAGGTGTTGTTTGCTTTCCATTGGTTCTTGTGGTGAGGTCCGGGGCTGGTGGTGGTGGTGGTTGCGGTTAGATCAGTATGCAAAATCCGCTGGACTTCCCGCAGGGTTTCTGCTGTCAGCCTGGGGCCATAGCGTTTCTGGGCCCAACCAGTGGCTATTTGTAGAGCCAGAGGGTTGTAGGGGGATGTGACTAATGTGGTTATTGTGTGTGTGTAATGTTGTTGGAGTATAATAATGGTATTGCGCATCCACTGTGTAGTGTTTGTAAATATCTTCGTTCGTGTGTCTGATGTTGGTGTGGATGGCTTAATGAAATCAGTCAGTCGATTGACTTGGCGTAGCATGCCCGGTGGAAATATGTCCGTGGTTATTGCAGTGTCCATAATGTGTTTGTGATGTGTGGCCTGAATGAGTTTAAAATATTGTTTACTTGTGTGTCTGGTTTCTGGGTCCGGTGGGTGAGTGAGAGGGGAAATGTGTGTTTGATAGGGTTAGGGTTAGGGTTAGGGTTAGGGTTAGGGTTAGGGTTAGGGTTAGGGTTAGGGTTAGGGTTAGGGTTAGGGTTAGGGTTAGGGTTAGGGTTAGGGTTAGGGTTAGGGTTAGGGGTTAGGGTTAGGGGTTAGGGGTTAGGGTTAGGGTTAGGGTTAGGGTTAGGGTTAGGGTTAGGGTTAGGGTTAGGGTTAGGGTTAGGGTTAGGGTTAGGGTTAGGGGGGGGTTAGGGTTAGGGTTAGGGTTAGGGTTAGGGTTAGGGTTAGGGTTAGGGGTTAGGGTTAGGGTTAGGGTAGGGTTAGGGTTAGGGTTAGGGTTAGGGTTAGGGTTAGGGTTAGGGTTAGGGTTAGGGTTAGGGTTAGGGGGGGGTTAGGGTTAGGGTTAGGGTTAGGGTTAGGGTTAGGGTTAGGGTTAGGGTTAGGGGGTTAGGGTTAGGGTTAGGGTTAGGGTTAGGGTTAGGGTTAGGGTTAGGGTTAGGGTTGGGTTAGGGTTGGGGTTTGGGGTGTCGGTAATTGACTTTATTTGCACTGGCCTACGGTGTCTGAACTAGTCCCCCCAATGGATAAAGATGGTTGTTGGCGGGTGCATGGACATGAGCAAACAGGGGCCGGCGTAATTAAACGTCATCATTGAGGCCTCCCGGTGCGGTCGTCCGGAGCTTGTGGATCCACTGTTTTTCCGCTCTCTTCCTCTGCCCCCCGGTCCAGTGATCGTTGTTTTCAAGGCCAGAGATGATGAGGTGGGAGGAGGGGTGCGTTTGGAAGTGTGTGATTAGGGGGGTACGAAGTTTGCCTACCATGATGTTGTGTATGTGTTGTGAGAGTCGTGTATGTATCGAGTGTCGGGTTTCCCCAATGTAGTGTTTGTCGCAGAGGGTGCATGTGATGATGTAAACGACGTTTGTGGTGTTGACGGAGAATGAGCCCAAGGTGGGCATAGCTGTGTTGGTGTGTGGGTTGTGGATGTATTTTCTGTTTCTGTAGTGGTGTGCATATTGTAATTGGGGTGTGGGTCTGTGATCGGAGAATTGGGATTTGACCAGTATGTTGTGGAGGCTCTTGTTTTTTCTGTAAGCGGATATGATTTTATTGTTGTGGAAAGCCGGGTGCTGGGACTGCAGACTGGAGAAACTGTTCTTTATGGCCTGGTGGAGACCGGTTATTTTGTGTGAAAAGGTGGAGATGAGAGGTATGAAGTGCCGCGGCGGGGTAGGGTTGAGGTGTGAACTAATTGTGGCGGTGTGTTGTGGGCCCGAGCTGCCTCTCGCTACAGGGGGGTTGGGATGCAGGCCTTCATTGGGGAAGGGGGAAGAGTTAGGTTCAGGATAAGGACCGGGGGTAGGGTCATGGTTAAGTTTAGGGTTAGGGTCGTGGTTAGGGTTAGGGTTAGGGTTGGGGCTATGATTAGGGTTGGGGTTATGGTTAGGGTTAGGGTTGGGGTTAGGGTTGGGGTTATGGTTAGGGTTGGGGTTAGGGTTAGGGTTAGGATAAGGATGGGGTTGGGGGTGGTTAAGATCAGGATAAGGGTGGGAGGGGGTGTCAGGGCTGGGGTTTAGAGGATCCAGGCCTTGGTTCAGGTAGGGGGAAGAGGGTGGAGGCAGCTCGGATCTGGGAACCTGGGTTGGCGGGGGCTGGGGCCGATGGGGGGGTGAGCGAATGGGAACGGGAGGAGCCAAGGTG
>NW_026611221.1:25000-37500 GCF_029633865.1 Lampris incognitus | reverse complement strand
GCGGAGGAAGCGTTTGGAGTAGCCTCGTTTACGGAGGCTTTTGAACAGAATGTGGGTGGCTGAGTGGAAATCTGAGATGTCTGAGCAAATGCGATGGAAACGGATGAGTTGTGATTTGACTATGCCTTTGAACGTGTGTCTTGGATGGTAACTATATTTGTGTAATAGTGAGTGTGTGTCCGTTGGTTTGAAATAAACTTTGGTCTGGAGTGTTTTCTGTGTGGAGTCGAGTGGCCTGAAATAGACTGTGGTGTCCAGGAAGTTGATTTGTTCCGATTCTATGGTGTGTTTGATTTTGATGGAGGGGTGATGATTATTGAGAATGTGGATAAAGTCTGAGAATTGTGCCAGGTCGTGTGGCCAGATTCCGAAAATGTCGTCTAAAAACCGAAGGTAGAGGGTGGGTTTTAGGGGGCATTTGTCCAAGGCCTCTCGCTCCCATTCACTCATGTAGAGGTTGGCATAGGATGGTGCGAATCTCTGGCCCATGGCCGTCCCGGTCACCTGGAGATAATATTGATTATTGAATAGGAAGTCGTTGTTTTTCAGGCACAACTCTAGGAGTTGAAGGATTTCCGCATCCGGTCGTGTGTCGTCCGGGTTGCGAGAAAAAACGGATGAGATGACTTGTAAACCCAGTTGTGTGTTAATATTGGTATACAGGCTATCAACGTCAATTGTGAATAAATACGCGTTGGCGGGGACGGCCATGGAGCGGATGATTTCCAGGAAGTGGTATGTGTCTTTAATGTAGCTGGGGTGTCGGGTGGAGAGAGGGCCCAAGAAGTGGTCGATGTATTGGCTAATGTGGTAGGTGGCGCTATTGCAGTCCGAGACTATAGGGCGGCCGGGAGGAACCTCAAAGGGAACGGTCCAAGTTTGTGGCTCTTTGTGGATTTTTGGTAGGAGATAAAAATAGCGGGGTCGTGGGTTCTGTGGTCCGAATAGATAGTGTTTTTGTTTGGCCGAAATGTATTTTTTGTTATGTAGCGATTGAATAATGGTCCGGATTTGAATTTGGGTCTGGGGTTGTATTGTATCGTCCAGGGGTCTATAGTAGGTGGTGTTGTTTAGCTGTCTGTTCGCCTCCAGTGAGTATTGTTGTCTGTCCATGATTACAATTTTGCTGCCTTTGTCTGCCGGCTTGATAATGATGTTGGGGTGATGGATTAGTTGTTTGAGCGCTGCGCGTTCGGCCCCCGGTAGGTTGTCTGGGACATCCGCCGGGGGACGATAGCGGCGTAGAGTCAGTCTATCTTGGAGGATGAGGTGTTGTGTTTCCGGGTCTAGGGTGGTGTTGTCCGGTTCCCAGGTGGACGGGTGGCTGAATTGTTTGTGTTGTCGTTGTTGTTGGGAGTCGGGATGGAAATAATTTTTGAGTTTTATTCGTCTGTGGTAATTGTGTAGGTCCCTATGAAGTTGCTCCCAGTCAAAGTTGGTGGGACGTGGGATGAAGGTGAGCCCCCTCTCCAAGAGATGGCGTTGTGGTGTGGTGGGAGTGAACAATGTTGCCAGATTACAAATTTGTGATTCTGAATTCCAGACCAGGTCCCGATTGCGGTGTGTGTCCGGTCGTGGGTATGCTGGGGTGTGCTCGTCCCGTGCCCGGTTAGGCTTCAGGCCGACGTTAAATTTAATTGTTTGCACCAATGTTGGAAGATATTGCGGGTTAGGGTTAGGGTTAGGGTTAGGGTTTAGGGTTAGGGTTAGGGTTAGGGTTAGGGTTAGGGTTAGGGTTAGGGTTAGGGTTAGGGTTAGGGTTAGGGTTAGGGTTAGGGTTAGGGTTAGGGTTAGGGTTAGGGTTAGGGGTTAGGGTTAGGGTTAGGGTTAGGGGGTTAGGGTTAGGGTTAGGGTTAGGGTTAGGGTTAGGGTTAGGGTTAGGGTTAGGGTTAGGGTTAGGGTTGGGTTAGGGTTGGGGTTTGGGGTGTCGGTAATTGACTTTATTTGCACTGGCCTACGGTGTCTGAACTAGTCCCCCCAATGGATAAAGATGGTTGTTGGCGGGTGCATGGACATGAGCAAACAGGGGCCGGCGTAATTAAACGTCATCATTGAGGCCTCCCGGTGCGGTCGTCCGGAGCTTGTGGATCCACTGTTTTTCCGCTCTCTTCCTCTGCCCCCCGGTCCAGTGATCGTTGTTTTCAAGGCCAGAGATGATGAGGTGGGAGGAGGGGTGCGTTTGGAAGTGTGTGATTAGGGGGGTACGAAGTTTGCCTACCATGATGTTGTGTATGTGTTGTGAGAGTCGTGTATGTATCGAGTGTCGGGTTTCCCCAATGTAGTGTTTGTCGCAGAGGGTGCATGTGATGATGTAAACGACGTTTGTGGTGTTGACGGAGAATGAGCCCAAGGTGGGCATAGCTGTGTTGGTGTGTGGGTTGTGGATGTATTTTCTGTTTCTGTAGTGGTGTGCATATTGTAATTGGGGTGTGGGTCTGTGATCGGAGAATTGGGATTTGACCAGTATGTTGTGGAGGCTCTTGTTTTTTCTGTAAGCGGATATGATTTTATTGTTGTGGAAAGCCGGGTGCTGGGACTGCAGACTGGAGAAACTGTTCTTTATGGCCTGGTGGAGACCGGTTATTTTGTGTGAAAAGGTGGAGATGAGAGGTATGAAGTGCCGCGGCGGGGTAGGGTTGAGGTGTGAACTAATTGTGGCGGTGTGTTGTGGGCCCGAGCTGCCTCTCGCTACAGGGGGGTTGGGATGCAGGCCTTCATTGGGGAAGGGGGAAGAGTTAGGTTCAGGATAAGGACCGGGGGTAGGGTCATGGTTAAGTTTAGGGTTAGGGTCGTGGTTAGGGTTAGGGTTAGGGTTGGGGCTATGATTAGGGTTGGGGTTATGGTTAGGGTTAGGGTTGGGGTTATGGTTAGGGTTGGGGTTAGGGTTGGGGTTAGGGTTAGGATAAGGATGGGGTTGGGGGTGGTTAAGATCAGGATAAGGGTGGGAGGGGGTGTCAGGGCTGGGGTTTAGAGGATCCAGGCCTTGGTTCAGGTAGGGGGAAGAGGGTGGAGGCAGCTCGGATCTGGGAACCTGGGTTGGCGGGGGCTGGGGCCGATGGGGGGGTGAGCGAATGGGAACGGGAGGAGCCAAGGTGTTGTTTTTATTTTTAATGGTGCGGAGGAAGCGTTTGGAGTAGCCTCGTTTACGGAGGCTTTTGAACAGAATCTGGGTGGCTGAGTGGAAGTCTGAGATGTCTGAGCAAATGCGACGGAAACGGATGAGTTGTGATTTGACTATGCCTATGAACGTGTGTCTTGGATGGTAACTATTTTTGTGTAATAGTGAGTGTGTGTCCGTTGGTTTGAAATAAACTTTGGTCTGGAGTGTTTTCTGCGTGGTGTTGAGTGGCCTGAAATAGACTGTGGTGTCCAGGAAGTTGATTTGTTCCGATTCTATGGTGTGTTTGATTTTGATGGAGGGGTGATGATTATTGAGAATGTGGATGAAGTCTGAGAATTGTGCCAGGTCGTGTGGCCAGATTCCGAAAATGTCGTCTAAAAACCGAAGGTAGAGGGTGGGTTTTAGGGGGCATTTGTCCAAGGCCTCTCGCTCCCATTCACTCATGTAGAGGTTGGCATAGGATGGTGCGAATCTCTGGCCCATGGCCGTCCCGGTCACCTGGAGATAATATTGGTTGTTGAATAGGAAGTCGTTGTTTTTCAGGCACAATTCTAGGAGTTGAAGGATTTCTGCATCCGGTCGTGTGTCGTCCGGGTTGCGAGAAAAAACGGATGAGATGACTTGTAAACCCAGTTGTGTGTTAATATTGGTATACAGGCTATCCACGTCAATTGTGAATACATACGCGTTGGCGGGGACGGCCATGGAGCGGATGATTTCCAGGAAGTGGTATGTGTCTTTAATGTAGCTGGGGTGTCGGGTGGAGAGAGGGCCCAAGAAGTGGTCGATGTATTGGCTAATGTGGTAGGTGGCGCTATTGCAGTCCGAGACTATAGGGCGGCCGGGAGGAACCTCAAAGGGAACGGTCCAAGTTTGTGGCTCTTTGTGGATTTTTGGTAGGAGATAAAAATAGCGGGGTCGTGGGTTCTGTGGTCCGAATAGATAGTGTTTTTGTTTGGCCGAAATGTATTTTTTGTTATGTAGCGACTGAATAATGGTCCGGATTTGAATTTGGGTCTGGGGTTGTATTGTATCGTCCAGGGGTCTATAGTAGGTGGTGTTGTTTAGCTGTCTGTTCGCCTCCAGTGAGTATTGTTGTCTGTCCATGATTACAATTTTGCTGCCTTTGTCTGCCGGTTTGATAATGATGTTGGGGTGATGGATTAGTTGTTTGAGCGCTGCGCGTTCGGCCCCCGGTAGGTTGTCTGGGACATCCGCCGGGGGACGGTAGCGGCGTAGAGTCAGTCTATCTTGGAGGATGAGGTGTTGTGTTTCCGGGTCTAGGGTGGTCTTGTCCGGTTCCCAGGTGGACGGGTGGCTGAATTGTTTGTGTTGTCGTTGTTGTTGGGAGTCGGGATGGAAATAATTTTTGAGTTTTATTCGTCTGTGGTAATTGTGTAGGTCCCTATGAAGTTGCTCCCAGTCAAAGTTGGTGGGACGTGGGATGAAGGTGAGCCCCCTCTCCAAGAGATGGCGTTGTGGTGTGGTGGGAGTGAACAATGTTGCCAGATTACAAATTTGTGATTCTGAATTCCAGACCAGGTCCCGATTGCGGTGTGTGTCCGGTCGTGGGTATGCTGGGGTGTGCTCGTCCCGTGCCCGGTTAGGCTTCAGGCCGACGTTAAATTTAATTGTTTGCACCAATGTTGGAAGATATTGCGGGCTGTGGACGCTGTCCAGTGGAGGTTATCTTTTTCCGTGGTGAAGGTGTCATGTGGGATTTCTGCCAGGAAGGGGAGGTGTGTGGCTATGGTGTTGTTAATGATTTTCAAATTGTCCTGGTGGGTTGGCGGGAGCCGTGAGGAGTAATTTATAATGGGGAAGTAAATGTCTGCATTTGGGAAGGTGATTTTGGCCTGTCTGTAAAGTGCTCTGAGCTGTTTTATGGAGGTTTGTTTTGCGTCCCGGTCCCTGTTGTTGAGGCCAATTGAGAATACCGCGATTTTGGTGTTCGGGTAAATCGGTGCCTTTTCGCATACTTTCAGAAAAGTATACAGCGTGGCTCCCGGATAACTGTCGAGTTGTATGTCGGGGTTGTGGTGAGGGGGGATCCTATTGATGTTTGAATCACCCAGGATAATGATGGGTCTACGGGGTTTAAAATTCCAGGCTGTTATTTTAAGGTGCGCTCTCGCTATGTGGTAGGTGGGTCTGAATGGAGATTGGCGGAGGGGGGGTGTGCCCAGCGCCCGGGCAAACGGTGTGGTAGGGGATAGCGGGTGTGTGGGGAGCCGATTGTCTATTTCTGGTGTCGCGGCCCGCGGACCGGGGTGGCCAGGCAGCGAGGCCCCACCATCTTGTTGGGTGGAGGGTTCAGAATGGGCTCTTGTTGCGGCCATATCGACCTTCTGCGTCCCGCTCATCATGGTTGTTTCACCCTTTTCACCCTGTGTTTTTTTGAGATGGCTGGGAGAGGTTTGCTGCCCAACCGAGCCGGTCCGCCCGCCGGGGAGATCTGTGGGGGATAGAGAGAGGGGAAGAATTGAGTCCTCCGTCGTTACGGCCACGTTAGACTCCCTGAGGGGTCCGTCCAAGGTGGTAGTCGCAAAGTCCGGGGTGGTGTGTGGTGGTGTTACTGTCTGGGGTGGCGCATGGACCTGAGCGTGGCTGTCCCGCAGGGCGGTCAGTGGTTTTAGCGGTCCGCTACGGGGTTGGGTGGTGGGTGTTGGGGTTACTTGGGGTGTTGTGATGGGTAGTGGGACTGAGGAGGGCTGTGACGACTTTTTTGGCTGGTCTGCTGTTTGGCAGGTTGCCGTCGTCTGTGTGAGTGGTGAGTGTCGGTTTGTTGGGGCAATTGATGTGGGGCGGGCGATTTCTTCGGAGAGGGAAGCGCGTGGACCTAGGTAAAGTGAATATAGTTTGTATGGGGCCCTTGCCCTCGGTAGGGGTGGAAAGTCTTCTTCTGTCCCCCCTTGGATGAGTGGCCGAGATTGTGTATTTGCGGTGAGTGTGTGATGAGCGCGGGGAGGGGGAGGAGGAGGAGGGGGAGGAGGGGGGGGGCAGGGTTGTGGGTCGGCTGGTGTGCGATTGTGTGGGTGAATGTCTAAGATGTGTTCTACTGTGTGAATGGTGTCCTGTTTGAGTTTTTGGCCATATTTCTTCCTAGCCCAACCAATAGCAATCCGGAGGGCTAAGGCATCTTTGGGTGTGTCAGTGAAGGTTGCCATAGTGGCCCGGTAATGTTCCTGTAAAATGGCCATGTTGTTTTCCATCCAGGAGATGGTGTTTTCTGCCACTCTGTTGTGTGTGTGTTGTGTGGGAGCTGCCGGTTTGATGAAGGCCGTGAGTTTGTTAACTTGTCTCATCATACCGGGGGGAAATGTTTTCGTGGCTATGGCCTCATCTATGACACGTTTGTGGTATGTGGCCTGAATGAGCCTATAATACCGTTTGCTGTTGTGTCTAGTTTCTGGGGTCGACGGCTGGATGGGTCTGTAGGTGAGTGGCTGCCGAGATTGTGTGCGTGTGCAAGGGTATCCGGTCCGCATGTGAGGCGGTGTGTGCGTGTGCGCGTGTACGCGCGCATGTCGTGATCTATGTGTTGGGTGTGTGGCGATGGACATGTGTGGTCGTGGATGGAAGTCGCGTGCGTGTGCTCTGTGTGTTGGCTGTCCGTTCATACCTGTTAACTCCAATGCGTCGGTCCGCTCCTGAAAAAAAGAAGAATTAGACTGGTGGCGGGCTCCTACCTCAGTACGCGCCGGCCCGGCGTCCCGGCCGCCGCCCCGGGCCCGGCCGCCGCCGAAACCACGTCCCCCGGCTTTCGTCGAAGTCTCCGACCGCGTGGACGTCTCCGGGCGAGCGGCCCAGCACGCCCCGGGCCGGGCGCGCGGCCGAGGAAAAGAGTCCCCCACCGCCGTTTTGAAATTAATAATGTTGCGACAGCCAATCATCCGATCAAAGAAGTGGGAGCACAACTCTAATCGGAAAATTCCTTTTTAAAAAAAGAAGCGATACCCGAGCGCACTGGAGTTCAAACACCCAACGTTTCGCAACTAGACGTTGCTTCATCAGAGGTGAACAGGCAGAGAGGACAAGCCAAGGTGTATATATAGTGTGTGTGGACGCGGGAGCCCCCTCCCCCTTCCGGGACAAACGTGTCCAATCAGCCCGGCGGCAACACCGCTGCGCCAACCCCATACGCCACTTCGTATTTTGAATCTCGGCGGGGCAGGAGACGCAGCCCCCTGATTGGTCATTGATCCCGGAAGGACAGAGGGGCAAAGTAACTATGTGTAGCTATGTGTGTGAGCAAACTCCCACGCCCATGTGGTGTGGCGGATAGCGCGCCCGCCCGTCAGCCCAGCGGGCCGCGATCGAGTCCCGCAGGCGGCAGAAAACGGAGCGCCACCCCCACCCACCCATCAACCAAACACCATAACTATTATTAATTTATTTTTTTATTTTATTATTTTTTTTATTTTTTTTATTTATTTTTTCCGTGTGTGTGTGTGTGTGTGTGTGTGTGTGTGTGTGTGTGTGTGTGTGTGTGTGTGGGGTGGAATGGAGTGGGGAAAGAGGGTGAATACAGAAGGAATCTGATATGGTGAGAGAATGTGGAGGTCGTTTTTACGTAGGGTTTCCGGATTATCTGAGTTGCAGGGGGGAGTCCAGATCCGTGGCACTGGCTGGATTAGGGTTGGGTTAGGGTTGGGGTTTGGGGTGTCGGTAATTGACTTTATTTGCACTGGCCTACGGTGTCTGAACTAGTCCCCCCAATGGATAAAGATGGTTGTTGGCGGATGCATGGACATGAGCAAACAGGGGCCGGCGTAATTAAACGTCATCATTGAGGCCTCCCGGTGCGGTCGTCCGGGTTAGGGTTAGGGTTAGGGTTAGGGTTAGGGTTAGGGTTAGGGTTAGGGTTAGGGTTAGGGTTAGGGTTAGGGTTAGGGTTAGGGTTAGGGTTAGGGTTAGGGTTAGGGTTAGGGTTAGGGTTAGGGTTAGGGTTAGGGTTAGGGTTAGGGTTAGGGTTAGGGTTAGGGTTAGGGTTAGGGTTAGGGTTAGGGTTAGGGTTTAGGGTTAGGGTTAGGGTTAGGGTTAGGGTTGGGTTAGGGTTAGGGTTAGGGTTAGGGTTAGGGTTAGGGTTAGGGTTAGGGTTAGGGTTAGGGTTAGGGTTAGGGTTAGGGTTAGGGTTGGGGTTAGGGTTAGGGTTTAGGGTTAGGGTTGGGGTTGGGGTTGGGGTTAGGGTTAGGGTTAGGGTTAGGGTTAGGGTTAGGGTTAGGGTTAGGGTTAGGGTTAGGGTTAGGGTTAGGGTTAGGGTTAGGGGTTAGGGTTAGGGTTAGGGGTAGGGTTAGGGTTAGGGTTAGGGTTAGGGTTAGGGTTAGGGTTAGGGTTAGGGTTAGGGTTAGGGTTAGGGTTTAGGGTTAGGGTTAGGGTTAGGGTTAGGGTTAGGGTTAGGGTTAGGGTTAGGGTTAGGGTTAGGGTTAGGGTTGGGTTAGGGTTAGGGTTAGGGTTAGGGTTAGGGTTAGGGTTAGGGTTAGGGGGTTAGGGTTAGGGTTAGGGTTAGGGGGTTAGGGTTAGGGTTAGGGTTAGGGTTAGGGTTAGGGTTAGGGTTAGGGTTAGGGTTAAGGGTTAGGGTTAGGGTTAGGGTTAGGGTTAGGGTTAGGGTTAGGGTTAGGGTTAGGGTTAGGGTTAGGGTTTAGGGTTAGGGTTAGGGTTAGGGTTAGGGTTAGGGTTAGGGTTAGGGTTGGGTTAGGGTTGGGGTTTGGGGTGTCGGTAATTGACTTTATTTGCACTGGCCTACGGTGTCTGAACTAGTCCCCCCAATGGATAAAGATGGTTGTTGGCGGATGCATGGACATGAGCAAACAGGGGCCGGCGTAATTAAACGTCATCATTGAGGCCTCCCGGTGCGGTCGTCCGGAGCTTGTGGATCCACTGTTTTTCCGCTCTCTTCCTCTGCCCCACGGTCCAGTGATCGTTGTTTTCAAGGCCAGAGATGATGAGGTGGGAGGAGGGGTGCGTTTGGAAGTGTGTGATTAGGGGGGTACGAAGTTTGCCTACCATGATGTTGTGTATGTGTTGCGAGAGTCGTGTATGTATCGAGTGTCGGGTTTCCCCAATGTAGTGTTTGTCGCAGAGGGTGCATGTGATGATGTAAACGACGTTTGTGGTGTTGACGGAGAATGAGCCCAAGGTGGGCATAGCTGTGTTGGTGTGTGGGTTGTGGATGTATTTTCTGTTTCTGTAGTGGTGTGCATATTGTAATTGGGGTGTGGGTCTGTGATCGGAGAATTGTGATTTGACCAGTATGTTGTGGAGGCTCTTGTTTTTTCTGTAAGCGGATATGATTTTATTGTTGTGGAAAGCCGGGTGCTGGGACTGTAGACTGGAGAAACTGTTCTTTATGGCATGGTGGAGACCGGTTATTTTGTGTGAAAAGGTGGAGATGAGAGGTATGAAGTGCCGCGGCGGGGTAGGGTTGAGGTGTGAACTAATTGTGGCGGTGTGTTGTGGGCCCGAGCTGCCTCTCGCTACAGGGGGGTTGGGATGCAGGCCTTCATTGGGGAAGGGGGAAGAGTTAGGTTCAGGATAAGGACCGGGGGTAGGGTCATGGTTAAGTTTAGGGTTAGGATTAGGGTTGGGGTTATGGTTAGGGTTGGGGTTATGGTTAGGGTTATGGTTAGGATAAGGATGGGGTTGGGGGTGGTTAAGATCAGGATAAGGGTGGGAGGGGGTGTCAGGGCTGGGGTTTAGAGGATCCCGGCCTTGGTTCAGGTAGGGGGAAGAGGGTGGAGGCAGCTCGGATCTGGGAACCTGGGTTGGCGGGGGCTGGGGCCGATGGGGGGGTGATGAGCGAATGGGAACGGGAGGAGCCAAGGTGTTGCTTTTAATGGTGCGGAGGAAGCGTTTGGAGTAGCCTCGTTTACGGAGGCTTTTGAACAGAATGTGGGTGGCTGAGTGGAAATCTGAGATGTCTGAGCAAATGCGATGGAAACGGATGAGTTGTGATTTGACTATGCCTTTGAACGTGTGTCTTGGATGGTAACTATATTTGTGTAATAGTGAGTGTGTGTCCGTTGGTTTGAAATAAACTTTGGTCTGGAGTGTTTTCTGTGTGGAGTTGAGTGGCCTGAAATAGACTGTGGTGTCCAGGAAGTTGATTTGTTCCGATTCTATGGTGTGTTTGATTTTGATGGAGGGGTGATGATTATTGAGAATGTGGATAAAGTCTGAGAATTGTGCCAGGTCGTGTGGCCAGATTCCGAAAATGTCGTCTAAAAACCGAAGGTAGAGGGTGGGTTTTAGGGGGCATTTGTCCAAGGCCTCTCGCTCCCATTCACTCATGTAGAGGTTGGCATAGGATGGTGCGAATCTCTGGCCCATGGCCGTCCCGGTCACCTGGAGATAATATTGATTATTGAATAGGAAGTCGTTGTTTTTCAGGCACAACTCTAGGAGTTGAAGGATTTCCGCATCCGGTCGTGTGTCGTCCGGGTTGCGAGAAAAAACGGATGAGATGACTTGTAAACCCAGTTGTGTGTCAATATTGGTATACAGGCTATCAACGTCAATTGTGAATAAATACGCGTTGGCGGGGACGGCCATGGAGCGGATGATTTCCAGGAAGTGGTATGTGTCTTTAATGTAGCTGGGGTGTCGGGTGGAGAGAGGGCCCAAGAAGTGGTCGATGTATTGGCTAATGTGGTAGGTGGCGCTATTGCAGTCCGAGACTATAGGGCGGCCGGGAGGAACCTCAAAGGGAACGGTCCAAGTTTGTGGCTCTTTGTGGATTTTTGGTAGGAGATAAAAATAGCGGGGTCGTGGGTTCTGTGGTCCGAATAGATAGTGTTTTTGTTTGGCCGAAATGTATTTTTTGTTATGTAGCGATTGAATAATGGTCCGGATTTGAATTTGGGTCTGGGGTTGTATTGTATCGTCCAGGGGTCTATAGTAGGTGGTGTTGTTTAGCTGTCTGTTCGCCTCCAGTGAGTATTGTTGTCTGTCCATGATTACAATTTTGCTGCCTTTGTCTGCCGGTTTGATAATGATGTTGGGGTGATGGATTAGTTGTTTGAGCGCTGCGCGTTCGGCCCCCGGTAGGTTGTCTGGGACATCCGCCGGGGGACGATAGCGGCGTAGAGTCAGTCTATCTTGGAGGATGAGGTGTTGTGTTTCCGGGTCTAGGGTGGTGTTGTCCGGTTCCCAGGTGGACGGGTGGCTGAATTGTTTGTGTTGTCGTTGTTGTTGGGAGTCGGGATGGAAATAATTTTTGAGTTTTAATCGTCTGTGGTAATTGTGTAGGTCCCTTTGAAGTTGCTCCCAGTCAAAGTTGGTGGGGCGTGGGATGAAGGTGAGCCCCCTCTCCAGGAGATGGCGTTGTGGTGTGGTGGGAGTGAACAATGTTGCCAGATTACAGATTTGTGATTCTGAATTCCAGACCAGGTCCCGATTGCGGTGTGTGTCCGGTCGTGGTTCTGGGGTGTGCTCGTCCCGTGCCCGGTTAGGCTTCAGGCCGACGTTAAATTTAATTGTTTGCACCAATGTTGGAAGATATTGCGGGCTGTGGACGCTGTCCAGTGGAGGTTATCTTTTTCCGTGGTGAAGGTGTCATGTGGGATTTCTGCCAGGAAGGGGAGGTGTGTGGCTATGTTGTTGTTAATGATTTTCAAATTGTCCCGGTGGGTTGGCGGGAGCCGTGAGGAGTAATTTATAATGGGGAAGTAAATGTCTGCATTTGGGAAGGTGATTTTGGCCTGTCTATAAAGTGCTCTGAGCTGTTTTATGGAGGTTTGTTTTGCGTCCCGGTCCCTGTTGTTGAGGCCAATTGAGAATACCGCGATTTTGGTGTCCGGGTAAATCGGTGCCTTTTCGCATACTTTCAGAAAAGTATACAGCGTGGCTCCCGGATAACTGTCGAGTTGTATTTCGGGGTTGTGGTGAGGGGGGATCCTATTGATGTTTGAATCACCAAGGATAATGATGGGTCTACGGGGTTTAAAATGCCAGGCTGTTATTTTAAGGTGCGCTCTCGCTATGTGGCAGGTGGGTCTGAATGGAGATTGGCGGAGGGGGGGTGTGCCCAGCACCCGGGCAAACGGTGTGGTAGGGGATGGCGGGTGTGTGGGGAGCCGATTGTCTATTTCTGGTGTCGCGGCCCGCGGACCGGGGTGGCCAGGCAGCAAGGCCCCACCATCTTGTTGGGTGGAGGGTTCAGAATGGGCTCTTGTTGCGGCCATATCGACCTTCTGCGTCCCGCTCATCATGGTTGTTTCACCCTTTTCACCCTGCGTTTTTTTGAGATGGCTGGGAGAGGTTTGCTGCCCAACCGAGCCGGTCCGCCCGCCGGGGAGATCTGTGGGGGATAGAGAGAGGGGAAGAATTGAGTCCACCGTCGTTACGGCCACGTTAGACTCCCTGAGGGGTCCGTCCAAGG
>NW_026611221.1:0-15000 GCF_029633865.1 Lampris incognitus | reverse complement strand
AGGGTTAGGGTTAGGGTTAGGGTTAGGGTTAGGGTTAGGGTTAGGGTTAGGGTTAGGGTTAGGGTTAGGGTTAGGGTTAGGGTTAGGGTTAGGGTTAGGGTTAGGGTTAGGGTTAGGGTTAGGGTTAGGGTTAGGGTTAGGGTTAGGGTTAGGGTTAGGGTTAGGGTTAGGGTTAGGGTTAGGGTTAGGGTTAGGGTTAGGGTTAGGGTTAGGGTTAGGGTTAGGGTTAGGGTTAGGGTTAGGGTTAGGGTTAGGGTTAGGGTTAGGGTTAGGGTTAGGGTTAGGGTTAGGGTTAGGGTTAGGGTTAGGGTTAGGGTTAGGGTTAGGGTTAGGGTTAGGGTTAGGGTTAGGGTTAGGGTTAGGGTTAGGGTTAGGGTTAGGGTTAGGGTTAGGGTTAGGGTTAGGGTTAGGGTTAGGGTTAGGGTTAGGGTTAGGGTTAGGGTTAGGGTTAGGGTTAGGGTTAGGGTTAGGGTTAGGGTTAGGGTTAGGGTTAGGGTTAGGGTTAGGGTTAGGGTTAGGGTTAGGGTTAGGGTTAGGGTTAGGGTTAGGGTTAGGGTTAGGGTTAGGGTTAGGGTTAGGGTTAGGGTTAGGGTTAGGGTTAGGGTTAGGGTTAGGGTTAGGGTTAGGGTTAGGGTTAGGGTTAGGGTTAGGGTTAGGGTTAGGGTTAGGGTTAGGGTTAGGGTTAGGGTTAGGGTTAGGGTTAGGGTTAGGGTTAGGGTTAGGGTTAGGGTTAGGGTTAGGGTTAGGGTTAGGGTTAGGGTTAGGGTTAGGGTTAGGGTTAGGGTTAGGGTTAGGGTTAGGGTTAGGGTTAGGGTTAGGGTTAGGGTTAGGGTTAGGGTTAGGGTTAGGGTTAGGGTTAGGGTTAGGGTTAGGGTTAGGGTTAGGGTTAGGGTTAGGGTTAGGGTTAGGGTTAGGGTTAGGGTTAGGGTTAGGGTTAGGGTTAGGGTTAGGGTTAGGGTTAGGGTTAGGGTTAGGGTTAGGGTTAGGGTTAGGGTTAGGGTTAGGGTTAGGGTTAGGGTTAGGGTTAGGGTTAGGGTTAGGGTTAGGGTTAGGGTTAGGGTTAGGGTTAGGGTTAGGGTTAGGGTTAGGGTTAGGGTTAGGGTTAGGGTTAGGGTTAGGGTTAGGGTTAGGGTTAGGGTTAGGGTTAGGGTTAGGGTTAGGGTTAGGGTTAGGGTTAGGGTTAGGGTTAGGGTTAGGGTTAGGGTTAGGGTTAGGGTTAGGGTTAGGGTTAGGGTTAGGGTTAGGGTTAGGGTTAGGGTTAGGGTTAGGGTTAGGGTTAGGGTTAGGGTTAGGGTTAGGGTTAGGGTTAGGGTTAGGGTTAGGGTTAGGGTTAGGGTTAGGGTTAGGGTTAGGGTTAGGGTTAGGGTTAGGGTTAGGGTTAGGGTTAGGGTTAGGGTTAGGGTTAGGGTTAGGGTTAGGGTTAGGGTTAGGGTTAGGGTTAGGGTTAGGGTTAGGGTTAGGGTTAGGGTTAGGGTTAGGGTTAGGGTTAGGGTTAGGGTTAGGGTTAGGGTTAGGGTTAGGGTTAGGGTTAGGGTTAGGGTTAGGGTTAGGGTTAGGGTTAGGGTTAGGGTTAGGGTTAGGGTTAGGGTTAGGGTTAGGGTTAGGGTTAGGGTTAGGGTTAGGGTTAGGGTTAGGGTTAGGGTTAGGGTTAGGGTTAGGGTTAGGGTTAGGGTTAGGGTTAGGGTTAGGGTTAGGGTTAGGGTTAGGGTTAGGGTTAGGGTTAGGGTTAGGGTTAGGGTTAGGGTTAGGGTTAGGGTTAGGGTTAGGGTTAGGGTTAGGGTTAGGGTTAGGGTTAGGGTTAGGGTTAGGGTTAGGGTTAGGGTTAGGGTTAGGGTTAGGGTTAGGGTTAGGGTTAGGGTTAGGGTTAGGGTTAGGGTTAGGGTTAGGGTTAGGGTTAGGGTTAGGGTTAGGGTTAGGGTTAGGGTTAGGGTTAGGGTTAGGGTTAGGGTTAGGGTTAGGGTTAGGGTTAGGGTTAGGGTTAGGGTTAGGGTTAGGGTTAGGGTTAGGGTTAGGGTTAGGGTTAGGGTTAGGGTTAGGGTTAGGGTTAGGGTTAGGGTTAGGGTTAGGGTTAGGGTTAGGGTTAGGGTTAGGGTTAGGGTTAGGGTTAGGGTTAGGGTTAGGGTTAGGGTTAGGGTTAGGGTTAGGGTTAGGGTTAGGGTTAGGGTTAGGGTTAGGGTTAGGGTTAGGGTTAGGGTTAGGGTTAGGGTTAGGGTTAGGGTTAGGGTTAGGGTTAGGGTTAGGGTTAGGGTTAGGGTTAGGGTTAGGGTTAGGGTTAGGGTTAGGGTTAGGGTTAGGGTTAGGGTTAGGGTTAGGGTTAGGGTTAGGGTTAGGGTTAGGGTTAGGGTTAGGGTTAGGGTTAGGGTTAGGGTTAGGGTTAGGGTTAGGGTTAGGGTTAGGGTTAGGGTTAGGGTTAGGGTTAGGGTTAGGGTTAGGGTTAGGGTTAGGGTTAGGGTTAGGGTTAGGGTTAGGGTTAGGGTTAGGGTTAGGGTTAGGGTTAGGGTTAGGGTTAGGGTTAGGGTTAGGGTTAGGGTTAGGGTTAGGGTTAGGGTTAGGGTTAGGGTTAGGGTTAGGGTTAGGGTTAGGGTTAGGGTTAGGGTTAGGGTTAGGGTTAGGGTTAGGGTTAGGGTTAGGGTTAGGGTTAGGGTTAGGGTTAGGGTTAGGGTTAGGGTTAGGGTTAGGGTTAGGGTTAGGGTTAGGGTTAGGGTTAGGGTTAGGGTTAGGGTTAGGGTTAGGGTTAGGGTTAGGGTTAGGGTTAGGGTTAGGGTTAGGGTTAGGGTTAGGGTTAGGGTTAGGGTTAGGGTTAGGGTTAGGGTTAGGGTTAGGGTTAGGGTTAGGGTTAGGGTTAGGGTTAGGGTTAGGGTTAGGGTTAGGGTTAGGGTTAGGGTTAGGGTTAGGGTTAGGGTTAGGGTTAGGGTTAGGGTTAGGGTTAGGGTTAGGGTTAGGGTTAGGGTTAGGGTTAGGGTTAGGGTTAGGGTTAGGGTTAGGGTTAGGGTTAGGGTTAGGGTTAGGGTTAGGGTTAGGGTTAGGGTTAGGGTTAGGGTTAGGGTTAGGGTTAGGGTTAGGGTTAGGGTTAGGGTTAGGGTTAGGGTTAGGGTTAGGGTTAGGGTTAGGGTTAGGGTTAGGGTTAGGGTTAGGGTTAGGGTTAGGGTTAGGGTTAGGGTTAGGGTTAGGGTTAGGGTTAGGGTTAGGGTTAGGGTTAGGGTTAGGGTTAGGGTTAGGGTTAGGGTTAGGGTTAGGGTTAGGGTTAGGGTTAGGGTTAGGGTTAGGGTTAGGGTTAGGGTTAGGGTTAGGGTTAGGGTTAGGGTTAGGGTTAGGGTTAGGGTTAGGGTTAGGGTTAGGGTTAGGGTTAGGGTTAGGGTTAGGGTTAGGGTTAGGGTTAGGGTTAGGGTTAGGGTTAGGGTTAGGGTTAGGGTTAGGGTTAGGGTTAGGGTTAGGGTTAGGGTTAGGGTTAGGGTTAGGGTTAGGGTTAGGGTTAGGGTTAGGGTTAGGGTTAGGGTTAGGGTTAGGGTTAGGGTTAGGGTTAGGGTTAGGGTTAGGGTTAGGGTTAGGGTTAGGGTTAGGGTTAGGGTTAGGGTTAGGGTTAGGGTTAGGGTTAGGGTTAGGGTTAGGGTTAGGGTTAGGGTTAGGGTTAGGGTTAGGGTTAGGGTTAGGGTTAGGGTTAGGGTTAGGGTTAGGGTTAGGGTTAGGGTTAGGGTTAGGGTTAGGGTTAGGGTTAGGGTTAGGGTTAGGGTTAGGGTTAGGGTTAGGGTTAGGGTTAGGGTTAGGGTTAGGGTTAGGGTTAGGGTTAGGGTTAGGGTTAGGGTTAGGGTTAGGGTTAGGGTTAGGGTTAGGGTTAGGGTTAGGGTTAGGGTTAGGGTTAGGGTTAGGGTTAGGGTTAGGGTTAGGGTTAGGGTTAGGGTTAGGGTTAGGGTTAGGGTTAGGGTTAGGGTTAGGGTTAGGGTTAGGGTTAGGGTTAGGGTTAGGGTTAGGGTTAGGGTTAGGGTTAGGGTTAGGGTTAGGGTTAGGGTTAGGGTTAGGGTTAGGGTTAGGGTTAGGGTTAGGGTTAGGGTTAGGGTTAGGGTTAGGGTTAGGGTTAGGGTTAGGGTTAGGGTTAGGGTTAGGGTTAGGGTTAGGGTTAGGGTTAGGGTTAGGGTTAGGGTTAGGGTTAGGGTTAGGGTTAGGGTTAGGGTTAGGGTTAGGGTTAGGGTTAGGGTTAGGGTTAGGGTTAGGGTTAGGGTTAGGGTTAGGGTTAGGGTTAGGGTTAGGGTTAGGGTTAGGGTTAGGGTTAGGGTTAGGGTTAGGGTTAGGGTTAGGGTTAGGGTTAGGGTTAGGGTTAGGGTTAGGGTTAGGGTTAGGGTTAGGGTTAGGGTTAGGGTTAGGGTTAGGGTTAGGGTTAGGGTTAGGGTTAGGGTTAGGGTTAGGGTTAGGGTTAGGGTTAGGGTTAGGGTTAGGGTTAGGGTTAGGGTTAGGGTTAGGGTTAGGGTTAGGGTTAGGGTTAGGGTTAGGGTTAGGGTTAGGGTTAGGGTTAGGGTTAGGGTTAGGGTTAGGGTTAGGGTTAGGGTTAGGGTTAGGGTTAGGGTTAGGGTTAGGGTTAGGGTTAGGGTTAGGGTTAGGGTTAGGGTTAGGGTTAGGGTTAGGGTTAGGGTTAGGGTTAGGGTTAGGGTTAGGGTTAGGGTTAGGGTTAGGGTTAGGGTTAGGGTTAGGGTTAGGGTTAGGGTTAGGGTTAGGGTTAGGGTTAGGGTTAGGGTTAGGGTTAGGGTTAGGGTTAGGGTTAGGGTTAGGGTTAGGGTTAGGGTTAGGGTTAGGGTTAGGGTTAGGGTTAGGGTTAGGGTTAGGGTTAGGGTTAGGGTTAGGGTTAGGGTTAGGGTTAGGGTTAGGGTTAGGGTTAGGGTTAGGGTTAGGGTTAGGGTTAGGGTTAGGGTTAGGGTTAGGGTTAGGGTTAGGGTTAGGGTTAGGGTTAGGGTTAGGGTTAGGGTTAGGGTTAGGGTTAGGGTTAGGGTTAGGGTTAGGGTTAGGGTTAGGGTTAGGGTTAGGGTTAGGGTTAGGGTTAGGGTTAGGGTTAGGGTTAGGGTTAGGGTTAGGGTTAGGGTTAGGGTTAGGGTTAGGGTTAGGGTTAGGGTTAGGGTTAGGGTTAGGGTTAGGGTTAGGGTTAGGGTTAGGGTTAGGGTTAGGGTTAGGGTTAGGGTTAGGGTTAGGGTTAGGGTTAGGGTTAGGGTTAGGGTTAGGGTTAGGGTTAGGGTTAGGGTTAGGGTTAGGGTTAGGGTTAGGGTTAGGGTTAGGGTTAGGGTTAGGGTTAGGGTTAGGGTTAGGGTTAGGGTTAGGGTTAGGGTTAGGGTTAGGGTTAGGGTTAGGGTTAGGGTTAGGGTTAGGGTTAGGGTTAGGGTTAGGGTTAGGGTTAGGGTTAGGGTTAGGGTTAGGGTTAGGGTTAGGGTTAGGGTTAGGGTTAGGGTTAGGGTTAGGGTTAGGGTTAGGGTTAGGGTTAGGGTTAGGGTTAGGGTTAGGGTTAGGGTTAGGGTTAGGGTTAGGGTTAGGGTTAGGGTTAGGGTTAGGGTTAGGGTTAGGGTTAGGGTTAGGGTTAGGGTTAGGGTTAGGGTTAGGGTTAGGGTTAGGGTTAGGGTTAGGGTTAGGGTTAGGGTTAGGGTTAGGGTTAGGGTTAGGGTTAGGGTTAGGGTTAGGGTTAGGGTTAGGGTTAGGGTTAGGGTTAGGGTTAGGGTTAGGGTTAGGGTTAGGGTTAGGGTTAGGGTTAGGGTTAGGGTTAGGGTTAGGGTTAGGGTTAGGGTTAGGGTTAGGGTTAGGGTTAGGGTTAGGGTTAGGGTTAGGGTTAGGGTTAGGGTTAGGGTTAGGGTTAGGGTTAGGGTTAGGGTTAGGGTTAGGGTTAGGGTTAGGGTTAGGGTTAGGGTTAGGGTTAGGGTTAGGGTTAGGGTTAGGGTTAGGGTTAGGGTTAGGGTTAGGGTTAGGGTTAGGGTTAGGGTTAGGGTTAGGGTTAGGGTTAGGGTTAGGGTTAGGGTTAGGGTTAGGGTTAGGGTTAGGGTTAGGGTTAGGGTTAGGGTTAGGGTTAGGGTTAGGGTTAGGGTTAGGGTTAGGGTTAGGGTTAGGGTTAGGGTTAGGGTTAGGGTTAGGGTTAGGGTTAGGGTTAGGGTTAGGGTTAGGGTTAGGGTTAGGGTTAGGGTTAGGGTTAGGGTTAGGGTTAGGGTTAGGGTTAGGGTTAGGGTTAGGGTTAGGGTTAGGGTTAGGGTTAGGGTTAGGGTTAGGGTTAGGGTTAGGGTTAGGGTTAGGGTTAGGGTTAGGGTTAGGGTTAGGGTTAGGGTTAGGGTTAGGGTTAGGGTTAGGGTTAGGGTTAGGGTTAGGGTTAGGGTTAGGGTTAGGGTTAGGGTTAGGGTTAGGGTTAGGGTTAGGGTTAGGGTTAGGGTTAGGGTTAGGGTTAGGGTTAGGGTTAGGGTTAGGGTTAGGGTTAGGGTTAGGGTTAGGGTTAGGGTTAGGGTTAGGGTTAGGGTTAGGGTTAGGGTTAGGGTTAGGGTTAGGGTTAGGGTTAGGGTTAGGGTTAGGGTTAGGGTTAGGGTTAGGGTTAGGGTTAGGGTTAGGGTTAGGGTTAGGGTTAGGGTTAGGGTTAGGGTTAGGGTTAGGGTTAGGGTTAGGGTTAGGGTTAGGGTTAGGGTTAGGGTTAGGGTTAGGGTTAGGGTTAGGGTTAGGGTTAGGGTTAGGGTTAGGGTTAGGGTTAGGGTTAGGGTTAGGGTTAGGGTTAGGGTTAGGGTTAGGGTTAGGGTTAGGGTTAGGGTTAGGGTTAGGGTTAGGGTTAGGGTTAGGGTTAGGGTTAGGGTTAGGGTTAGGGTTAGGGTTAGGGTTAGGGTTAGGGTTAGGGTTAGGGTTAGGGTTAGGGTTAGGGTTAGGGTTAGGGTTAGGGTTAGGGTTAGGGTTAGGGTTAGGGTTAGGGTTAGGGTTAGGGTTAGGGTTAGGGTTAGGGTTAGGGTTAGGGTTAGGGTTAGGGTTAGGGTTAGGGTTAGGGTTAGGGTTAGGGTTAGGGTTAGGGTTAGGGTTAGGGTTAGGGTTAGGGTTAGGGTTAGGGTTAGGGTTAGGGTTAGGGTTAGGGTTAGGGTTAGGGTTAGGGTTAGGGTTAGGGTTAGGGTTAGGGTTAGGGTTAGGGTTAGGGTTAGGGTTAGGGTTAGGGTTAGGGTTAGGGTTAGGGTTAGGGTTAGGGTTAGGGTTAGGGTTAGGGTTAGGGTTAGGGTTAGGGTTAGGGTTAGGGTTAGGGTTAGGGTTAGGGTTAGGGTTAGGGTTAGGGTTAGGGTTAGGGTTAGGGTTAGGGTTAGGGTTAGGGTTAGGGTTAGGGTTAGGGTTAGGGTTAGGGTTAGGGTTAGGGTTAGGGTTAGGGTTAGGGTTAGGGTTAGGGTTAGGGTTAGGGTTAGGGTTAGGGTTAGGGTTAGGGTTAGGGTTAGGGTTAGGGTTAGGGTTAGGGTTAGGGTTAGGGTTAGGGTTAGGGTTAGGGTTAGGGTTAGGGTTAGGGTTAGGGTTAGGGTTAGGGTTAGGGTTAGGGTTAGGGTTAGGGTTAGGGTTAGGGTTAGGGTTAGGGTTAGGGTTAGGGTTAGGGTTAGGGTTAGGGTTAGGGTTAGGGTTAGGGTTAGGGTTAGGGTTAGGGTTAGGGTTAGGGTTAGGGTTAGGGTTAGGGTTAGGGTTAGGGTTAGGGTTAGGGTTAGGGTTAGGGTTAGGGTTAGGGTTAGGGTTAGGGTTAGGGTTAGGGTTAGGGTTAGGGTTAGGGTTAGGGTTAGGGTTAGGGTTAGGGTTAGGGTTAGGGTTAGGGTTAGGGTTAGGGTTAGGGTTAGGGTTAGGGTTAGGGTTAGGGTTAGGGTTAGGGTTAGGGTTAGGGTTAGGGTTAGGGTTAGGGTTAGGGTTAGGGTTAGGGTTAGGGTTAGGGTTAGGGTTAGGGTTAGGGTTAGGGTTAGGGTTAGGGTTAGGGTTAGGGTTAGGGTTAGGGTTAGGGTTAGGGTTAGGGTTAGGGTTAGGGTTAGGGTTAGGGTTAGGGTTAGGGTTAGGGTTAGGGTTAGGGTTAGGGTTAGGGTTAGGGTTAGGGTTAGGGTTAGGGTTAGGGTTAGGGTTAGGGTTAGGGTTAGGGTTAGGGTTAGGGTTAGGGTTAGGGTTAGGGTTAGGGTTAGGGTTAGGGTTAGGGTTAGGGTTAGGGTTAGGGTTAGGGTTAGGGTTAGGGTTAGGGTTAGGGTTAGGGTTAGGGTTAGGGTTAGGGTTAGGGTTAGGGTTAGGGTTAGGGTTAGGGTTAGGGTTAGGGTTAGGGTTAGGGTTAGGGTTAGGGTTAGGGTTAGGGTTAGGGTTAGGGTTAGGGTTAGGGTTAGGGTTAGGGTTAGGGTTAGGGTTAGGGTTAGGGTTAGGGTTAGGGTTAGGGTTAGGGTTAGGGTTAGGGTTAGGGTTAGGGTTAGGGTTAGGGTTAGGGTTAGGGTTAGGGTTAGGGTTAGGGTTAGGGTTAGGGTTAGGGTTAGGGTTAGGGTTAGGGTTAGGGTTAGGGTTAGGGTTAGGGTTAGGGTTAGGGTTAGGGTTAGGGTTAGGGTTAGGGTTAGGGTTAGGGTTAGGGTTAGGGTTAGGGTTAGGGTTAGGGTTAGGGTTAGGGTTAGGGTTAGGGTTAGGGTTAGGGTTAGGGTTAGGGTTAGGGTTAGGGTTAGGGTTAGGGTTAGGGTTAGGGTTAGGGTTAGGGTTAGGGTTAGGGTTAGGGTTAGGGTTAGGGTTAGGGTTAGGGTTAGGGTTAGGGTTAGGGTTAGGGTTAGGGTTAGGGTTAGGGTTAGGGTTAGGGTTAGGGTTAGGGTTAGGGTTAGGGTTAGGGTTAGGGTTAGGGTTAGGGTTAGGGTTAGGGTTAGGGTTAGGGTTAGGGTTAGGGTTAGGGTTAGGGTTAGGGTTAGGGTTAGGGTTAGGGTTAGGGTTAGGGTTAGGGTTAGGGTTAGGGTTAGGGTTAGGGTTAGGGTTAGGGTTAGGGTTAGGGTTAGGGTTAGGGTTAGGGTTAGGGTTAGGGTTAGGGTTAGGGTTAGGGTTAGGGTTAGGGTTAGGGTTAGGGTTAGGGTTAGGGTTAGGGTTAGGGTTAGGGTTAGGGTTAGGGTTAGGGTTAGGGTTAGGGTTAGGGTTAGGGTTAGGGTTAGGGTTAGGGTTAGGGTTAGGGTTAGGGTTAGGGTTAGGGTTAGGGTTAGGGTTAGGGTTAGGGTTAGGGTTAGGGTTAGGGTTAGGGTTAGGGTTAGGGTTAGGGTTAGGGTTAGGGTTAGGGTTAGGGTTAGGGTTAGGGTTAGGGTTAGGGTTAGGGTTAGGGTTAGGGTTAGGGTTAGGGTTAGGGTTAGGGTTAGGGTTAGGGTTAGGGTTAGGGTTAGGGTTAGGGTTAGGGTTAGGGTTAGGGTTAGGGTTAGGGTTAGGGTTAGGGTTAGGGTTAGGGTTAGGGTTAGGGTTAGGGTTAGGGTTAGGGTTAGGGTTAGGGTTAGGGTTAGGGTTAGGGTTAGGGTTAGGGTTAGGGTTAGGGTTAGGGTTAGGGTTAGGGTTAGGGTTAGGGTTAGGGTTAGGGTTAGGGTTAGGGTTAGGGTTAGGGTTAGGGTTAGGGTTAGGGTTAGGGTTAGGGTTAGGGTTAGGGTTAGGGTTAGGGTTAGGGTTAGGGTTAGGGTTAGGGTTAGGGTTAGGGTTAGGGTTAGGGTTAGGGTTAGGGTTAGGGTTAGGGTTAGGGTTAGGGTTAGGGTTAGGGTTAGGGTTAGGGTTAGGGTTAGGGTTAGGGTTAGGGTTAGGGTTAGGGTTAGGGTTAGGGTTAGGGTTAGGGTTAGGGTTAGGGTTAGGGTTAGGGTTAGGGTTAGGGTTAGGGTTAGGGTTAGGGTTAGGGTTAGGGTTAGGGTTAGGGTTAGGGTTAGGGTTAGGGTTAGGGTTAGGGTTAGGGTTAGGGTTAGGGTTAGGGTTAGGGTTAGGGTTAGGGTTAGGGTTAGGGTTAGGGTTAGGGTTAGGGTTAGGGTTAGGGTTAGGGTTAGGGTTAGGGTTAGGGTTAGGGTTAGGGTTAGGGTTAGGGTTAGGGTTAGGGTTAGGGTTAGGGTTAGGGTTAGGGTTAGGGTTAGGGTTAGGGTTAGGGTTAGGGTTAGGGTTAGGGTTAGGGTTAGGGTTAGGGTTAGGGTTAGGGTTAGGGTTAGGGTTAGGGTTAGGGTTAGGGTTAGGGTTAGGGTTAGGGTTAGGGTTAGGGTTAGGGTTAGGGTTAGGGTTAGGGTTAGGGTTAGGGTTAGGGTTAGGGTTAGGGTTAGGGTTAGGGTTAGGGTTAGGGTTAGGGTTAGGGTTAGGGTTAGGGTTAGGGTTAGGGTTAGGGTTAGGGTTAGGGTTAGGGTTAGGGTTAGGGTTAGGGTTAGGGTTAGGGTTAGGGTTAGGGTTAGGGTTAGGGTTAGGGTTAGGGTTAGGGTTAGGGTTAGGGTTAGGGTTAGGGTTAGGGTTAGGGTTAGGGTTAGGGTTAGGGTTAGGGTTAGGGTTAGGGTTAGGGTTAGGGTTAGGGTTAGGGTTAGGGTTAGGGTTAGGGTTAGGGTTAGGGTTAGGGTTAGGGTTAGGGTTAGGGTTAGGGTTAGGGTTAGGGTTAGGGTTAGGGTTAGGGTTAGGGTTAGGGTTAGGGTTAGGGTTAGGGTTAGGGTTAGGGTTAGGGTTAGGGTTAGGGTTAGGGTTAGGGTTAGGGTTAGGGTTAGGGTTAGGGTTAGGGTTAGGGTTAGGGTTAGGGTTAGGGTTAGGGTTAGGGTTAGGGTTAGGGTTAGGGTTAGGGTTAGGGTTAGGGTTAGGGTTAGGGTTAGGGTTAGGGTTAGGGTTAGGGTTAGGGTTAGGGTTAGGGTTAGGGTTAGGGTTAGGGTTAGGGTTAGGGTTAGGGTTAGGGTTAGGGTTAGGGTTAGGGTTAGGGTTAGGGTTAGGGTTAGGGTTAGGGTTAGGGTTAGGGTTAGGGTTAGGGTTAGGGTTAGGGTTAGGGTTAGGGTTAGGGTTAGGGTTAGGGTTAGGGTTAGGGTTAGGGTTAGGGTTAGGGTTAGGGTTAGGGTTAGGGTTAGGGTTAGGGTTAGGGTTAGGGTTAGGGTTAGGGTTAGGGTTAGGGTTAGGGTTAGGGTTAGGGTTAGGGTTAGGGTTAGGGTTAGGGTTAGGGTTAGGGTTAGGGTTAGGGTTAGGGTTAGGGTTAGGGTTAGGGTTAGGGTTAGGGTTAGGGTTAGGGTTAGGGTTAGGGTTAGGGTTAGGGTTAGGGTTAGGGTTAGGGTTAGGGTTAGGGTTAGGGTTAGGGTTAGGGTTAGGGTTAGGGTTAGGGTTAGGGTTAGGGTTAGGGTTAGGGTTAGGGTTAGGGTTAGGGTTAGGGTTAGGGTTAGGGTTAGGGTTAGGGTTAGGGTTAGGGTTAGGGTTAGGGTTAGGGTTAGGGTTAGGGTTAGGGTTAGGGTTAGGGTTAGGGTTAGGGTTAGGGTTAGGGTTAGGGTTAGGGTTAGGGTTAGGGTTAGGGTTAGGGTTAGGGTTAGGGTTAGGGTTAGGGTTAGGGTTAGGGTTAGGGTTAGGGTTAGGGTTAGGGTTAGGGTTAGGGTTAGGGTTAGGGTTAGGGTTAGGGTTAGGGTTAGGGTTAGGGTTAGGGTTAGGGTTAGGGTTAGGGTTAGGGTTAGGGTTAGGGTTAGGGTTAGGGTTAGGGTTAGGGTTAGGGTTAGGGTTAGGGTTAGGGTTAGGGTTAGGGTTAGGGTTAGGGTTAGGGTTAGGGTTAGGGTTAGGGTTAGGGTTAGGGTTAGGGTTAGGGTTAGGGTTAGGGTTAGGGTTAGGGTTAGGGTTAGGGTTAGGGTTAGGGTTAGGGTTAGGGTTAGGGTTAGGGTTAGGGTTAGGGTTAGGGTTAGGGTTAGGGTTAGGGTTAGGGTTAGGGTTAGGGTTAGGGTTAGGGTTAGGGTTAGGGTTAGGGTTAGGGTTAGGGTTAGGGTTAGGGTTAGGGTTAGGGTTAGGGTTAGGGTTAGGGTTAGGGTTAGGGTTAGGGTTAGGGTTAGGGTTAGGGTTAGGGTTAGGGTTAGGGTTAGGGTTAGGGTTAGGGTTAGGGTTAGGGTTAGGGTTAGGGTTAGGGTTAGGGTTAGGGTTAGGGTTAGGGTTAGGGTTAGGGTTAGGGTTAGGGTTAGGGTTAGGGTTAGGGTTAGGGTTAGGGTTAGGGTTAGGGTTAGGGTTAGGGTTAGGGTTAGGGTTAGGGTTAGGGTTAGGGTTAGGGTTAGGGTTAGGGTTAGGGTTAGGGTTAGGGTTAGGGTTAGGGTTAGGGTTAGGGTTAGGGTTAGGGTTAGGGTTAGGGTTAGGGTTAGGGTTAGGGTTAGGGTTAGGGTTAGGGTTAGGGTTAGGGTTAGGGTTAGGGTTAGGGTTAGGGTTAGGGTTAGGGTTAGGGTTAGGGTTAGGGTTAGGGTTAGGGTTAGGGTTAGGGTTAGGGTTAGGGTTAGGGTTAGGGTTAGGGTTAGGGTTAGGGTTAGGGTTAGGGTTAGGGTTAGGGTTAGGGTTAGGGTTAGGGTTAGGGTTAGGGTTAGGGTTAGGGTTAGGGTTAGGGTTAGGGTTAGGGTTAGGGTTAGGGTTAGGGTTAGGGTTAGGGTTAGGGTTAGGGTTAGGGTTAGGGTTAGGGTTAGGGTTAGGGTTAGGGTTAGGGTTAGGGTTAGGGTTAGGGTTAGGGTTAGGGTTAGGGTTAGGGTTAGGGTTAGGGTTAGGGTTAGGGTTAGGGTTAGGGTTAGGGTTAGGGTTAGGGTTAGGGTTAGGGTTAGGGTTAGGGTTAGGGTTAGGGTTAGGGTTAGGGTTAGGGTTAGGGTTAGGGTTAGGGTTAGGGTTAGGGTTAGGGTTAGGGTTAGGGTTAGGGTTAGGGTTAGGGTTAGGGTTAGGGTTAGGGTTAGGGTTAGGGTTAGGGTTAGGGTTAGGGTTAGGGTTAGGGTTAGGGTTAGGGTTAGGGTTAGGGTTAGGGTTAGGGTTAGGGTTAGGGTTAGGGTTAGGGTTAGGGTTAGGGTTAGGGTTAGGGTTAGGGTTAGGGTTAGGGTTAGGGTTAGGGTTAGGGTTAGGGTTAGGGTTAGGGTTAGGGTTAGGGTTAGGGTTAGGGTTAGGGTTAGGGTTAGGGTTAGGGTTAGGGTTAGGGTTAGGGTTAGGGTTAGGGTTAGGGTTAGGGTTAGGGTTAGGGTTAGGGTTAGGGTTAGGGTTAGGGTTAGGGTTAGGGTTAGGGTTAGGGTTAGGGTTAGGGTTAGGGTTAGGGTTAGGGTTAGGGTTAGGGTTAGGGTTAGGGTTAGGGTTAGGGTTAGGGTTAGGGTTAGGGTTAGGGTTAGGGTTAGGGTTAGGGTTAGGGTTAGGGTTAGGGTTAGGGTTAGGGTTAGGGTTAGGGTTAGGGTTAGGGTTAGGGTTAGGGTTAGGGTTAGGGTTAGGGTTAGGGTTAGGGTTAGGGTTAGGGTTAGGGTTAGGGTTAGGGTTAGGGTTAGGGTTAGGGTTAGGGTTAGGGTTAGGGTTAGGGTTAGGGTTAGGGTTAGGGTTAGGGTTAGGGTTAGGGTTAGGGTTAGGGTTAGGGTTAGGGTTAGGGTTAGGGTTAGGGTTAGGGTTAGGGTTAGGGTTAGGGTTAGGGTTAGGGTTAGGGTTAGGGTTAGGGTTAGGGTTGGGTTAGGGTTAGGGTTAGGGTTAGGGTTAGGGTTAGGGTTAGGGTTAGGGTTAGGGTTAGGGTTAGGGTTGGGTTAGGGTTAGGGTTAGGGTTAGGGTTAGGGTTAGGGTTAGGGTTAGGGTTAGGGTTAGGGTTAGGGTTAGGGTTAGGGTTAGGGTTAGGGTTAGGGTTAGGGTTAGGGTTAGGGTTAGGGTTAGGGTTAGGGTTAGGGTTAGGGTTAGGGTTAGGGTTAGGGTTAGGGTTAGGGTTAGGGTTAGGGTTAGGGTTAGGGTTAGGGTTAGGGTTAGGGTTAGGGTTAGGGTTAGGGTTAGGGTTAGGGTTAGGGTTAGGGTTAGGGTTAGGGTTAGGGTTAGGGTTAGGGTTAGGGTTAGGGTTAGGGTTAGGGTTAGGGTTAGGGTTAGGGTTAGGGTTAGGGTTAGGGTTAGGGTTAGGGTTAGGGTTAGGGTTAGGGTTAGGGTTAGGGTTAGGGTTAGGGTTAGGGTTAGGGTTAGGGTTAGGGTTAGGGTTAGGGTTAGGGTTAGGGTTAGGGTTAGGGTTAGGGTTAGGGTTAGGGTTAGGGTTAGGGTTAGGGTTAGGGTTAGGGTTAGGGTTAGGGTTAGGGTTAGGGTTAGGGTTAGGGTTAGGGTTAGGGTTAGGGTTAGGGTTAGGGTTAGGGTTAGGGTTAGGGTTAGGGTTAGGGTTAGGGTTAGGGTTAGGGTTAGGGTTAGGGTTAGGGTTAGGGTTAGGGTTAGGGTTAGGGTTAGGGTTAGGGTTAGGGTTAGGGTTAGGGTTAGGGTTAGGGTTAGGGTTAGGGTTAGGGTTAGGGTTAGGGTTAGGGTTAGGGTTAGGGTTAGGGTTAGGGTTAGGGTTAGGGTTAGGGTTAGGGTTAGGGTTAGGGTTAGGGTTAGGGTTAGGGTTAGGGTTAGGGTTAGGGTTAGGGTTAGGGTTAGGGTTAGGGTTAGGGTTAGGGTTAGGGTTAGGGTTAGGGTTAGGGTTAGGGTTAGGGTTAGGGTTAGGGTTAGGGTTAGGGTTAGGGTTAGGGTTAGGGTTAGGGTTAGGGTTAGGGTTAGGGTTAGGGTTAGGGTTAGGGTTAGGGTTAGGGTTAGGGTTAGGGTTAGGGTTAGGGTTAGGGTTAGGGTTAGGGTTAGGGTTAGGGTTAGGGTTAGGGTTAGGGTTAGGGTTAGGGTTAGGGTTAGGGTTAGGGTTAGGGTTAGGGTTAGGGTTAGGGTTAGGGTTAGGGTTAGGGTTAGGGTTAGGGTTAGGGTTAGGGTTAGGGTTAGGGTTAGGGTTAGGGTTAGGGTTAGGGTTAGGGTTAGGGTTAGGGTTAGGGTTAGGGTTAGGGTTAGGGTTAGGGTTAGGGTTAGGGTTAGGGTTAGGGTTAGGGTTAGGGTTAGGGTTAGGGTTAGGGTTAGGGTTAGGGTTAGGGTTAGGGTTAGGGTTAGGGTTAG
>NW_026611220.1:30000-73582 GCF_029633865.1 Lampris incognitus | reverse complement strand
CCTCCGGATTGCTATTGGTTGGGCTAGGAAGAAATATGGCCAAAAACTCAAACAGGACACCATTCACACAGTAGAACACATCTTAGACATTCACCCACACAATCGCACACCAGCCGACCCACAACCCTGCCCCCCCCCTCCTCCCCCTCCTCCTCCTCCCCCTCCCCGCGCTCATCACACACTCACCGCAAATACACAATCTCGGCCACTCATCCAAGGGGGGACAGAAGAAGACTTTCCACCCCTACCGAGGGCAAGGGCCCCATACAAACTATATTCACTTTACCTAGGTCCACGCGCTTCCCTCTCCGAAGAAATCGCCCGCCCCACATCAATTGCCCCAACAAACCGACACTCACCACTCACACAGACGACGGCAACCTGCCAAACAGCAGACCAGCCAAAAAAGTCGTCACAGCCCTCCTCAGTCCCACTACCCATCACAACACCCCAAGTAACCCCAACACCCACCACCCAACCCCGTAGCGGACCGCTAAAACCACTGACCGCCCTGCGGGACAGCCACGCTCAGGTCCATGCGCCACCCCAGACAGTAACACCACCACACACCACCCCGGACTTTGCGACTACCACCTTGGACGGACCCCTCAGGGAGTCTAACGTGGCCGTAACGACGGAGGACTCAATTCTTCCCCTCTCTCTATCCCCCACAGATCTCCCCGGCGGGCGGACCGGCTCGGTTGGGCAGCAAACCTCTCCCAGCCATCTCAAAAAAACACAGGGTGAAAAGGGTGAAACAACCATGATGAGCGGGACGCAGAAGGTCGATATGGCCGCAACAAGAGCCCATTCTGAACCCTCCACCCAACAAGATGGTGGGGCCTCGCTGCCTGGCCACCCCGGTCCGCGGGCCGCGACACCAGAAATAGACAATCGGCTCCCCACACACCCGCTATCCCCTACCACACCGTTTGCCCGGGCGCTGGGCACACCCCCCCTCCGCCAATCTCCATTCAGACCCACCTACCACATAGCGAGAGCGCACCTTAAAATAACAGCCTGGAATTTTAAACCCCGTAGACCCATCATTATCCTGGGTGATTCAAACATCAATAGGATCCCCCCTCACCACAACCCCGACATACAACTCGACAGTTATCCGGGAGCCACGCTGTATACTTTTCTGAAAGTATGCGAAAAGGCACCGATTTACCCGAACACCAAAATCGCGGTATTCTCAATTGGCCTCAACAACAGGGACCGGGACGCAAAACAAACCTCCATAAAACAGCTCAGAGCACTTTACAGACAGGCCAAAATCACCTTCCCAAATGCAGACATTTACTTCCCCATTATAAATTACTCCTCACGGCTCCCGCCAACCCACCAGGACAATTTGAAAATCATTAACAACACCATAGCCACACACCTCCCCTTCCTGGCAGAAATCCCACATGACACCTTCACCACGGAAAAAGATAACCTCCACTGGACAGCGTCCACAGCCCGCAATATCTTCCAACATTGGTGCAAACAATTAAATTTAACGTCGGCCTGAAGCCTAACCGGGCACGGGACGAGCACACCCCAGCATACCCACGACCGGACACACACCGCAATCGGGACCTGGTCTGGAATTCAGAATCACAAATTTGTAATCTGGCAACATTGTTCACTCCCACCACACCACAACGCCATCTCTTGGAGAGGGGGCTCACCTTCATCCCACGTCCCACCAACTTTGACTGGGAGCAACTTCATAGGGACCTACACAATTACCACAGACGAATAAAACTCAAAAATTATTTCCATCCCGACTCCCAACAACAACGACAACACAAACAATTCAGCCACCCGTCCACCTGGGAACCGGACAAAACCACCCTAGACCCGGAAACACAACACCTCATCCTCCAAGATAGACTGACTCTACGCCGCTACCGTCCCCCGGCGGATGTCCCAGACAACCTACCGGGGGCCGAACGCGCAGCGCTCAAACAACTAATCCATCACCCCAACATCATTATCAAACCGGCAGACAAAGGCAGCAAAATTGTAATCATGGACAGACAACAATACTCACTGGAGGCGAACAGACAGCTAAACAACACCACCTACTATAGACCCCTGGACGATACAATACAACCCCAGACCCAAATTCAAATCCGGACCATTATTCAGTCGCTACATAACAAAAAATACATTTCGGCCAAACAAAAACACTATCTATTCGGACCACAGAACCCACGACCCCGCTATTTTTATCTCCTACCAAAAATCCACAAAGAGCCACAAACTTGGACCGTTCCCTTTGAGGTTCCTCCCGGCCGCCCTATAGTCTCGGACTGCAATAGCGCCACCTACCACATTAGCCAATACATCGACCACTTCTTGGGCCCTCTCTCCACCCGACACCCCAGCTACATTAAAGACACATACCACTTCCTGGAAATCATCCGCTCCATGGCCGTCCCCGCCAACGCGTATGTATTCACAATTGACGTGGATAGCCTGTATACCAATATTAACACACAACTGGGTTTACAAGTCATCTCATCCGTTTTTTCTCGCAACCCGGACGACACACGACCGGATGCAGAAATCCTTCAACTCCTAGAATTGTGCCTGAAAAACAACGACTTCCTATTCAACAACCAATATTATCTCCAGGTGACCGGGACGGCCATGGGCCAGAGATTCGCACCATCCTATGCCAACCTCTACATGAGTGAATGGGAGCGAGAGGCCTTGGACAAATGCCCCCTAAAACCCACCCTCTACCTTCGGTTTTTAGACGACATTTTCGGAATCTGGCCACACGACCTGGCACAATTCTCAGACTTCATCCACATTCTCAATAATCATCACCCCTCCATCAAAATCAAACACACCATAGAATCGGAACAAATCAACTTCCTGGACACCACAGTCTATTTCAGGCCACTCAACACCACGCAGAAAACACTCCAGACCAAAGTTTATTTCAAACCAACGGACACACACTCACTATTACACAAAAATAGTTACCATCCAAGACACACGTTCATAGGCATAGTCAAATCACAACTCATCCGTTTCCGTCGCATTTGCTCAGACATCTCAGACTTCCACTCAGCCACCCAGATTCTGTTCAAAAGCCTCCGTAAACGAGGCTACTCCAAACGCTTCCTCCGCACCATTAAAAATAAAAACAACACCTTGGCTCCTCCCGTTCCCATTCGCTCACCCCCCCATCGGCCCCAGCCCCCGCCAACCCAGGTTCCCAGATCCGAGCTGCCTCCACCCTCTTCCCCCTACCTGAACCAAGGCCTGGATCCTCTAAACCCCAGCCCTGACACCCCCTCCCACCCTTATCCTGATCTTAACCACCCCCAACCCCATCCTTATCCTAACCCTAACCCCAACCCTAACCCCAACCCTAACCATAACCCCAACCCTAACCCCAACCCTAACCCTAACCATAACCCCAACCCTAATCATAGCCCCAACCCTAACCCTAACCACGACCCTAACCCTAAACTTAACCATGACCCTACCCCCGGTCCTTATCCTGAACCTAACTCTTCCCCCTTCCCCAATGAAGGCCTGCATCCCAACCCCCCTGTAGCGAGAGGCAGCTCGGGCCCACAACACACCGCCACAATTAGTTCACACCTCAACCCTACCCCGCCGCGGCACTTCATACCTCTCATCTCCACCTTTTCACACAAAATAACCGGTCTCCACCAGGCCATAAAGAACAGTTTCTCCAGTCTGCAGTCCCAGCACCCGGCTTTCCACAACAATAAAATCATATCCGCTTACAGAAAAAACAAGAGCCTCCACAACATACTGGTCAAATCCCAATTCTCCGATCACAGACCCACACCCCAATTACAATATGCACACCACTACAGAAACAGAAAATACATCCACAACCCACACACCAACACAGCTATGCCCACCTTGGGCTCATTCTCCGTCAACACCACAAACGTCGTTTACATCATCACATGCACCCTCTGCGACAAACACTACATTGGGGAAACCCGACACTCGATACATACACGACTCTCACAACACATACACAACATCATGGTAGGCAAACTTCGTACCCCCCTAATCACACACTTCCAAACGCACCCCTCCTCCCACCTCATCATCTCTGGCCTTGAAAACAACGATCACTGGACCGGGGGGCAGAGGAAGAGAGCGGAAAAACAGTGGATCCACAAGCTCCGGACGACCGCACCGGGAGGCCTCAATGATGACGTTTAATTACGCCGGCCCCTGTTTGCTCATGTCCATGCACCCGCCAACAACCATCTTTATCCATTGGGGGGACTAGTTCAGACACCGTAGGCCAGTGCAAATAAAGTCAATTACCGACACCCCAAACCCCAACCCTAACCCAACCCTAATCCAGCCAGTGCCACGGATCTGGACTCCCCCCTGCAACTCAGATAATCCGGAAACCCTACGTAAAAACGACCTCCACATTCTCTCACCATATCAGATTCCTTCTGTATTCACCCTCTTTCCCCACTCCATTCCACCCCACACACACACACACACACACACACACACACACGGAAAAAATAAATAAAAAAAAAAAAAAAAAAAAAAAAAAAAAAAAAAAAAAATTAATAATAATTATAATGTTTGGTTGGTGGGTGGCGCTCCGTTTGCTGCCGCCTGCGGGACTCGATCGCGGCCCGCTGGGCTGACGGGCGGGCGCGCTACCGCCACACCACATGGGTGTGGGAGTTTGCTCACACACATAGCTACACATAGTTACTTTGCCCCTCTGTCCTTCCGGGATCAATGACCAATCAGGGGGCTGCGTCTCCTGCCCCGTCGAGATTCAAAATACGAAGTGGCGTATGGGGTTGGCGCGGCGGTGTTGCCGCCGGGCTGATTGGACGCGTTTGTCCCGGAAGGGGGAGGGGGCTCCCGCGTCCACACACACTATATATACACCTTGGCTTGTCCTTTCTGCCTGTTCACCTCTGATGAAGCAACGTCTAGTTGCGAAACGTTGGGTGTTTGAACTCCAATGCGCTCGGGTATCGCTTCTTTTTTTAAAAAGGAATTTTCCGATTAGAGTTGTGCTCCCACTTCTTTGATCGGATGATTGGCTGTCGCAACATTATTAATTTCAAAACGGCGGTGGGGGACTCTTTTCCTCGGCCGCGCGCCCGGCCCGGGGCGTGCTGGGCCGCTCGCCCGGAGACGTCCACGCGGTCGGAGACTTCGACGAAAGCCGGGGGACGTGGTTTCGGCGGCGGCCGGGCCCGGGGCGGCGGCCGGGACGCCGGGCCGGCGCGTACTGAGGTAGGAGCCCGCCACCAGTCTAATTCTTCTTTTTTTCAGGAGCGGACCGACGCATTGGAGTTAACAGGTATGAACGGACAGCCAACACACAGAGCACACGCACGCGACTTCCATCCACGACCACACATGTCCATCGCCACACACCCAACACATAGATCACGACATGCGCGCGTACACGCGCACACGCACACACCGCCTCACATGCGGACCGGATACCCTTGCATACGCACACAATCTCGGCAGCCACTCACCTACAGACCCATCCAGCCGTCGACCCCAGAAACTAGACACAACAGCAAACGGTATTATAGGCTCATTCAGGCCACATACCACAAACGTGTCATAGATGAGGCCATAGCCACGAAAACATTTCCCCCCGGTATGATGAGACAAGTTAACAAACTCACGGCCTTCATCAAACCGGCAGCTCCCACACAACACACACACAACAGAGTGGCAGAAAACACCATCTCCTGGATGGAAAACAACATGGCCATTTTACAGGAACATTACCGGGCCACTATGGCAACCTTCACTGACACACCCAAAGATGCCTTAGCCCTCCGGATTGCTATTGGTTGGGCTAGGAAGAAATATGGCCAAAAACTCAAACAGGACACCATTCACACAGTAGAACACATCTTAGACATTCACCCACACAATCGCACACCAGCCGACCCACAACCCTGCCCCCCCCCTCCTCCCCCTCCTCCTCCTCCCCCTCCCCGCGCTCATCACACACTCACCGCAAATACACAATCTCGGCCACTCATCCAAGGGGGGACAGAAGAAGACTTTCCACCCCTACCGAGGGCAAGGGCCCCATACAAACTATATTCACTTTACCTAGGTCCACGCGCTTCCCTCTCCGAAGAAATCGCCCGCCCCACATCAATTGCCCCAACAAACCGACACTCACCACTCACACAGACGACGGCAACCTGCCAAACAGCAGACCAGCCAAAAAAGTCGTCACAGCCCTCCTCAGTCCCACTACCCATCACAACACCCCAAGTAACCCCAACACCCACCACCCAACCCCGTAGCGGACCGCTAAAACCACTGACCGCCCTGCGGGACAGCCACGCTCAGGTCCATGCGCCACCCCAGACAGTAACACCACCACACACCACCCCGGACTTTGCGACTACCACCTTGGACGGACCCCTCAGGGAGTCTAACGTGGCCGTAACGACGGAGGACTCAATTCTTCCCCTCTCTCTATCCCCCACAGATCTCCCCGGCGGGCGGACCGGCTCGGTTGGGCAGCAAACCTCTCCCAGCCATCTCAAAAAAACACAGGGTGAAAAGGGTGAAACAACCATGATGAGCGGGACGCAGAAGGTCGATATGGCCGCAACAAGAGCCCATTCTGAACCCTCCACCCAACAAGATGGTGGGGCCTCGCTGCCTGGCCACCCCGGTCCGCGGGCCGCGACACCAGAAATAGACAATCGGCTCCCCACACACCCGCTATCCCCTACCACACCGTTTGCCCGGGCGCTGGGCACACCCCCCCTCCGCCAATCTCCATTCAGACCCACCTACCACATAGCGAGAGCGCACCTTAAAATAACAGCCTGGAATTTTAAACCCCGTAGACCCATCATTATCCTGGGTGATTCAAACATCAATAGGATCCCCCCTCACCACAACCCCGACATACAACTCGACAGTTATCCGGGAGCCACGCTGTATACTTTTCTGAAAGTATGCGAAAAGGCACCGATTTACCCGAACACCAAAATCGCGGTATTCTCAATTGGCCTCAACAACAGGGACCGGGACGCAAAACAAACCTCCATAAAACAGCTCAGAGCACTTTACAGACAGGCCAAAATCACCTTCCCAAATGCAGACATTTACTTCCCCATTATAAATTACTCCTCACGGCTCCCGCCAACCCACCAGGACAATTTGAAAATCATTAACAACACCATAGCCACACACCTCCCCTTCCTGGCAGAAATCCCACATGACACCTTCACCACGGAAAAAGATAACCTCCACTGGACAGCGTCCACAGCCCGCAATATCTTCCAACATTGGTGCAAACAATTAAATTTAACGTCGGCCTGAAGCCTAACCGGGCACGGGACGAGCACACCCCAGCATACCCACGACCGGACACACACCGCAATCGGGACCTGGTCTGGAATTCAGAATCACAAATTTGTAATCTGGCAACATTGTTCACTCCCACCACACCACAACGCCATCTCTTGGAGAGGGGGCTCACCTTCATCCCACGTCCCACCAACTTTGACTGGGAGCAACTTCATAGGGACCTACACAATTACCACAGACGAATAAAACTCAAAAATTATTTCCATCCCGACTCCCAACAACAACGACAACACAAACAATTCAGCCACCCGTCCACCTGGGAACCGGACAAAACCACCCTAGACCCGGAAACACAACACCTCATCCTCCAAGATAGACTGACTCTACGCCGCTACCGTCCCCCGGCGGATGTCCCAGACAACCTACCGGGGGCCGAACGCGCAGCGCTCAAACAACTAATCCATCACCCCAACATCATTATCAAACCGGCAGACAAAGGCAGCAAAATTGTAATCATGGACAGACAACAATACTCACTGGAGGCGAACAGACAGCTAAACAACACCACCTACTATAGACCCCTGGACGATACAATACAACCCCAGACCCAAATTCAAATCCGGACCATTATTCAGTCGCTACATAACAAAAAATACATTTCGGCCAAACAAAAACACTATCTATTCGGACCACAGAACCCACGACCCCGCTATTTTTATCTCCTACCAAAAATCCACAAAGAGCCACAAACTTGGACCGTTCCCTTTGAGGTTCCTCCCGGCCGCCCTATAGTCTCGGACTGCAATAGCGCCACCTACCACATTAGCCAATACATCGACCACTTCTTGGGCCCTCTCTCCACCCGACACCCCAGCTACATTAAAGACACATACCACTTCCTGGAAATCATCCGCTCCATGGCCGTCCCCGCCAACGCGTATGTATTCACAATTGACGTGGATAGCCTGTATACCAATATTAACACACAACTGGGTTTACAAGTCATCTCATCCGTTTTTTCTCGCAACCCGGACGACACACGACCGGATGCAGAAATCCTTCAACTCCTAGAATTGTGCCTGAAAAACAACGACTTCCTATTCAACAACCAATATTATCTCCAGGTGACCGGGACGGCCATGGGCCAGAGATTCGCACCATCCTATGCCAACCTCTACATGAGTGAATGGGAGCGAGAGGCCTTGGACAAATGCCCCCTAAAACCCACCCTCTACCTTCGGTTTTTAGACGACATTTTCGGAATCTGGCCACACGACCTGGCACAATTCTCAGACTTCATCCACATTCTCAATAATCATCACCCCTCCATCAAAATCAAACACACCATAGAATCGGAACAAATCAACTTCCTGGACACCACAGTCTATTTCAGGCCACTCAACACCACGCAGAAAACACTCCAGACCAAAGTTTATTTCAAACCAACGGACACACACTCACTATTACACAAAAATAGTTACCATCCAAGACACACGTTCATAGGCATAGTCAAATCACAACTCATCCGTTTCCGTCGCATTTGCTCAGACATCTCAGACTTCCACTCAGCCACCCAGATTCTGTTCAAAAGCCTCCGTAAACGAGGCTACTCCAAACGCTTCCTCCGCACCATTAAAAATAAAAACAACACCTTGGCTCCTCCCGTTCCCATTCGCTCACCCCCCCATCGGCCCCAGCCCCCGCCAACCCAGGTTCCCAGATCCGAGCTGCCTCCACCCTCTTCCCCCTACCTGAACCAAGGCCTGGATCCTCTAAACCCCAGCCCTGACACCCCCTCCCACCCTTATCCTGATCTTAACCACCCCCAACCCCATCCTTATCCTAACCCTAACCCCAACCCTAACCCCAACCCTAACCATAACCCCAACCCTAACCCCAACCCTAACCCTAACCATAACCCCAACCCTAATCATAGCCCCAACCCTAACCCTAACCACGACCCTAACCCTAAACTTAACCATGACCCTACCCCCGGTCCTTATCCTGAACCTAACTCTTCCCCCTTCCCCAATGAAGGCCTGCATCCCAACCCCCCTGTAGCGAGAGGCAGCTCGGGCCCACAACACACCGCCACAATTAGTTCACACCTCAACCCTACCCCGCCGCGGCACTTCATACCTCTCATCTCCACCTTTTCACACAAAATAACCGGTCTCCACCAGGCCATAAAGAACAGTTTCTCCAGTCTGCAGTCCCAGCACCCGGCTTTCCACAACAATAAAATCATATCCGCTTACAGAAAAAACAAGAGCCTCCACAACATACTGGTCAAATCCCAATTCTCCGATCACAGACCCACACCCCAATTACAATATGCACACCACTACAGAAACAGAAAATACATCCACAACCCACACACCAACACAGCTATGCCCACCTTGGGCTCATTCTCCGTCAACACCACAAACGTCGTTTACATCATCACATGCACCCTCTGCGACAAACACTACATTGGGGAAACCCGACACTCGATACATACACGACTCTCACAACACATACACAACATCATGGTAGGCAAACTTCGTACCCCCCTAATCACACACTTCCAAACGCACCCCTCCTCCCACCTCATCATCTCTGGCCTTGAAAACAACGATCACTGGACCGGGGGGCAGAGGAAGAGAGCGGAAAAACAGTGGATCCACAAGCTCCGGACGACCGCACCGGGAGGCCTCAATGATGACGTTTAATTACGCCGGCCCCTGTTTGCTCATGTCCATGCACCCGCCAACAACCATCTTTATCCATTGGGGGGACTAGTTCAGACACCGTAGGCCAGTGCAAATAAAGTCAATTACCGACACCCCAAACCCCAACCCTAACCCAACCCTAATCCAGCCAGTGCCACGGATCTGGACTCCCCCCTGCAACTCAGATAATCCGGAAACCCTACGTAAAAACGACCTCCACATTCTCTCACCATATCAGATTCCTTCTGTATTCACCCTCTTTCCCCACTCCATTCCACCCCACACACACACACACACACACACACACACACACGGAAAAAATAAATAAAAAAAAAAAAAAAAAAAAAAAAAAAAAAAAAAAAAAATTAATAATAATTATAATGTTTGGTTGGTGGGTGGCGCTCCGTTTGCTGCCGCCTGCGGGACTCGATCGCGGCCCGCTGGGCTGACGGGCGGGCGCGCTACCGCCACACCACATGGGTGTGGGAGTTTGCTCACACACATAGCTACACATAGTTACTTTGCCCCTCTGTCCTTCCGGGATCAATGACCAATCAGGGGGCTGCGTCTCCTGCCCCGTCGAGATTCAAAATACGAAGTGGCGTATGGGGTTGGCGCGGCGGTGTTGCCGCCGGGCTGATTGGACGCGTTTGTCCCGGAAGGGGGAGGGGGCTCCCGCGTCCACACACACTATATATACACCTTGGCTTGTCCTTTCTGCCTGTTCACCTCTGATGAAGCAACGTCTAGTTGCGAAACGTTGGGTGTTTGAACTCCAATGCGCTCGGGTATCGCTTCTTTTTTTAAAAAGGAATTTTCCGATTAGAGTTGTGCTCCCACTTCTTTGATCGGATGATTGGCTGTCGCAACATTATTAATTTCAAAACGGCGGTGGGGGACTCTTTTCCTCGGCCGCGCGCCCGGCCCGGGGCGTGCTGGGCCGCTCGCCCGGAGACGTCCACGCGGTCGGAGACTTCGACGAAAGCCGGGGGACGTGGTTTCGGCGGCGGCCGGGCCCGGGGCGGCGGCCGGGACGCCGGGCCGGCGCGTACTGAGGTAGGAGCCCGCCACCAGTCTAATTCTTCTTTTTTTCAGGAGCGGACCGACGCATTGGAGTTAACAGGTATGAACGGACAGCCAACACACAGAGCACACGCACGCGACTTCCATCCACGACCACACATGTCCATCGCCACACACCCAACACATAGATCACGACATGCGCGCGTACACGCGCACACGCACACACCGCCTCACATGCGGACCGGATACCCTTGCATACGCACACAATCTCGGCAGCCACTCACCTACAGACCCATCCAGCCGTCGACCCCAGAAACTAGACACAACAGCAAACGGTATTATAGGCTCATTCAGGCCACATACCACAAACGTGTCATAGATGAGGCCATAGCCACGAAAACATTTCCCCCCGGTATGATGAGACAAGTTAACAAACTCACGGCCTTCATCAAACCGGCAGCTCCCACACAACACACACACAACAGAGTGGCAGAAAACACCATCTCCTGGATGGAAAACAACATGGCCATTTTACAGGAACATTACCGGGCCACTATGGCAACCTTCACTGACACACCCAAAGATGCCTTAGCCCTCCGGATTGCTATTGGTTGGGCTAGGAAGAAATATGGCCAAAAACTCAAACAGGACACCATTCACACAGTAGAACACATCTTAGACATTCACCCACACAATCGCACACCAGCCGACCCACAACCCTGCCCCCCCCCTCCTCCCCCTCCTCCTCCTCCCCCTCCCCGCGCTCATCACACACTCACCGCAAATACACAATCTCGGCCACTCATCCAAGGGGGGACAGAAGAAGACTTTCCACCCCTACCGAGGGCAAGGGCCCCATACAAACTATATTCACTTTACCTAGGTCCACGCGCTTCCCTCTCCGAAGAAATCGCCCGCCCCACATCAATTGCCCCAACAAACCGACACTCACCACTCACACAGACGACGGCAACCTGCCAAACAGCAGACCAGCCAAAAAAGTCGTCACAGCCCTCCTCAGTCCCACTACCCATCACAACACCCCAAGTAACCCCAACACCCACCACCCAACCCCGTAGCGGACCGCTAAAACCACTGACCGCCCTGCGGGACAGCCACGCTCAGGTCCATGCGCCACCCCAGACAGTAACACCACCACACACCACCCCGGACTTTGCGACTACCACCTTGGACGGACCCCTCAGGGAGTCTAACGTGGCCGTAACGACGGAGGACTCAATTCTTCCCCTCTCTCTATCCCCCACAGATCTCCCCGGCGGGCGGACCGGCTCGGTTGGGCAGCAAACCTCTCCCAGCCATCTCAAAAAAACACAGGGTGAAAAGGGTGAAACAACCATGATGAGCGGGACGCAGAAGGTCGATATGGCCGCAACAAGAGCCCATTCTGAACCCTCCACCCAACAAGATGGTGGGGCCTCGCTGCCTGGCCACCCCGGTCCGCGGGCCGCGACACCAGAAATAGACAATCGGCTCCCCACACACCCGCTATCCCCTACCACACCGTTTGCCCGGGCGCTGGGCACACCCCCCCTCCGCCAATCTCCATTCAGACCCACCTACCACATAGCGAGAGCGCACCTTAAAATAACAGCCTGGAATTTTAAACCCCGTAGACCCATCATTATCCTGGGTGATTCAAACATCAATAGGATCCCCCCTCACCACAACCCCGACATACAACTCGACAGTTATCCGGGAGCCACGCTGTATACTTTTCTGAAAGTATGCGAAAAGGCACCGATTTACCCGAACACCAAAATCGCGGTATTCTCAATTGGCCTCAACAACAGGGACCGGGACGCAAAACAAACCTCCATAAAACAGCTCAGAGCACTTTACAGACAGGCCAAAATCACCTTCCCAAATGCAGACATTTACTTCCCCATTATAAATTACTCCTCACGGCTCCCGCCAACCCACCAGGACAATTTGAAAATCATTAACAACACCATAGCCACACACCTCCCCTTCCTGGCAGAAATCCCACATGACACCTTCACCACGGAAAAAGATAACCTCCACTGGACAGCGTCCACAGCCCGCAATATCTTCCAACATTGGTGCAAACAATTAAATTTAACGTCGGCCTGAAGCCTAACCGGGCACGGGACGAGCACACCCCAGCATACCCACGACCGGACACACACCGCAATCGGGACCTGGTCTGGAATTCAGAATCACAAATTTGTAATCTGGCAACATTGTTCACTCCCACCACACCACAACGCCATCTCTTGGAGAGGGGGCTCACCTTCATCCCACGTCCCACCAACTTTGACTGGGAGCAACTTCATAGGGACCTACACAATTACCACAGACGAATAAAACTCAAAAATTATTTCCATCCCGACTCCCAACAACAACGACAACACAAACAATTCAGCCACCCGTCCACCTGGGAACCGGACAAAACCACCCTAGACCCGGAAACACAACACCTCATCCTCCAAGATAGACTGACTCTACGCCGCTACCGTCCCCCGGCGGATGTCCCAGACAACCTACCGGGGGCCGAACGCGCAGCGCTCAAACAACTAATCCATCACCCCAACATCATTATCAAACCGGCAGACAAAGGCAGCAAAATTGTAATCATGGACAGACAACAATACTCACTGGAGGCGAACAGACAGCTAAACAACACCACCTACTATAGACCCCTGGACGATACAATACAACCCCAGACCCAAATTCAAATCCGGACCATTATTCAGTCGCTACATAACAAAAAATACATTTCGGCCAAACAAAAACACTATCTATTCGGACCACAGAACCCACGACCCCGCTATTTTTATCTCCTACCAAAAATCCACAAAGAGCCACAAACTTGGACCGTTCCCTTTGAGGTTCCTCCCGGCCGCCCTATAGTCTCGGACTGCAATAGCGCCACCTACCACATTAGCCAATACATCGACCACTTCTTGGGCCCTCTCTCCACCCGACACCCCAGCTACATTAAAGACACATACCACTTCCTGGAAATCATCCGCTCCATGGCCGTCCCCGCCAACGCGTATGTATTCACAATTGACGTGGATAGCCTGTATACCAATATTAACACACAACTGGGTTTACAAGTCATCTCATCCGTTTTTTCTCGCAACCCGGACGACACACGACCGGATGCAGAAATCCTTCAACTCCTAGAATTGTGCCTGAAAAACAACGACTTCCTATTCAACAACCAATATTATCTCCAGGTGACCGGGACGGCCATGGGCCAGAGATTCGCACCATCCTATGCCAACCTCTACATGAGTGAATGGGAGCGAGAGGCCTTGGACAAATGCCCCCTAAAACCCACCCTCTACCTTCGGTTTTTAGACGACATTTTCGGAATCTGGCCACACGACCTGGCACAATTCTCAGACTTCATCCACATTCTCAATAATCATCACCCCTCCATCAAAATCAAACACACCATAGAATCGGAACAAATCAACTTCCTGGACACCACAGTCTATTTCAGGCCACTCAACACCACGCAGAAAACACTCCAGACCAAAGTTTATTTCAAACCAACGGACACACACTCACTATTACACAAAAATAGTTACCATCCAAGACACACGTTCATAGGCATAGTCAAATCACAACTCATCCGTTTCCGTCGCATTTGCTCAGACATCTCAGACTTCCACTCAGCCACCCAGATTCTGTTCAAAAGCCTCCGTAAACGAGGCTACTCCAAACGCTTCCTCCGCACCATTAAAAATAAAAACAACACCTTGGCTCCTCCCGTTCCCATTCGCTCACCCCCCCATCGGCCCCAGCCCCCGCCAACCCAGGTTCCCAGATCCGAGCTGCCTCCACCCTCTTCCCCCTACCTGAACCAAGGCCTGGATCCTCTAAACCCCAGCCCTGACACCCCCTCCCACCCTTATCCTGATCTTAACCACCCCCAACCCCATCCTTATCCTAACCCTAACCCCAACCCTAACCCCAACCCTAACCATAACCCCAACCCTAACCCCAACCCTAACCCTAACCATAACCCCAACCCTAATCATAGCCCCAACCCTAACCCTAACCACGACCCTAACCCTAAACTTAACCATGACCCTACCCCCGGTCCTTATCCTGAACCTAACTCTTCCCCCTTCCCCAATGAAGGCCTGCATCCCAACCCCCCTGTAGCGAGAGGCAGCTCGGGCCCACAACACACCGCCACAATTAGTTCACACCTCAACCCTACCCCGCCGCGGCACTTCATACCTCTCATCTCCACCTTTTCACACAAAATAACCGGTCTCCACCAGGCCATAAAGAACAGTTTCTCCAGTCTGCAGTCCCAGCACCCGGCTTTCCACAACAATAAAATCATATCCGCTTACAGAAAAAACAAGAGCCTCCACAACATACTGGTCAAATCCCAATTCTCCGATCACAGACCCACACCCCAATTACAATATGCACACCACTACAGAAACAGAAAATACATCCACAACCCACACACCAACACAGCTATGCCCACCTTGGGCTCATTCTCCGTCAACACCACAAACGTCGTTTACATCATCACATGCACCCTCTGCGACAAACACTACATTGGGGAAACCCGACACTCGATACATACACGACTCTCACAACACATACACAACATCATGGTAGGCAAACTTCGTACCCCCCTAATCACACACTTCCAAACGCACCCCTCCTCCCACCTCATCATCTCTGGCCTTGAAAACAACGATCACTGGACCGGGGGGCAGAGGAAGAGAGCGGAAAAACAGTGGATCCACAAGCTCCGGACGACCGCACCGGGAGGCCTCAATGATGACGTTTAATTACGCCGGCCCCTGTTTGCTCATGTCCATGCACCCGCCAACAACCATCTTTATCCATTGGGGGGACTAGTTCAGACACCGTAGGCCAGTGCAAATAAAGTCAATTACCGACACCCCAAACCCCAACCCTAACCCAACCCTAATCCAGCCAGTGCCACGGATCTGGACTCCCCCCTGCAACTCAGATAATCCGGAAACCCTACGTAAAAACGACCTCCACATTCTCTCACCATATCAGATTCCTTCTGTATTCACCCTCTTTCCCCACTCCATTCCACCCCACACACACACACACACACACACACACACACACGGAAAAAATAAATAAAAAAAAAAAAAAAAAAAAAAAAAAAAAAAAAAAAAAATTAATAATAATTATAATGTTTGGTTGGTGGGTGGCGCTCCGTTTGCTGCCGCCTGCGGGACTCGATCGCGGCCCGCTGGGCTGACGGGCGGGCGCGCTACCGCCACACCACATGGGTGTGGGAGTTTGCTCACACACATAGCTACACATAGTTACTTTGCCCCTCTGTCCTTCCGGGATCAATGACCAATCAGGGGGCTGCGTCTCCTGCCCCGTCGAGATTCAAAATACGAAGTGGCGTATGGGGTTGGCGCGGCGGTGTTGCCGCCGGGCTGATTGGACGCGTTTGTCCCGGAAGGGGGAGGGGGCTCCCGCGTCCACACACACTATATATACACCTTGGCTTGTCCTTTCTGCCTGTTCACCTCTGATGAAGCAACGTCTAGTTGCGAAACGTTGGGTGTTTGAACTCCAATGCGCTCGGGTATCGCTTCTTTTTTTAAAAAGGAATTTTCCGATTAGAGTTGTGCTCCCACTTCTTTGATCGGATGATTGGCTGTCGCAACATTATTAATTTCAAAACGGCGGTGGGGGACTCTTTTCCTCGGCCGCGCGCCCGGCCCGGGGCGTGCTGGGCCGCTCGCCCGGAGACGTCCACGCGGTCGGAGACTTCGACGAAAGCCGGGGGACGTGGTTTCGGCGGCGGCCGGGCCCGGGGCGGCGGCCGGGACGCCGGGCCGGCGCGTACTGAGGTAGGAGCCCGCCACCAGTCTAATTCTTCTTTTTTTCAGGAGCGGACCGACGCATTGGAGTTAACAGGTATGAACGGACAGCCAACACACAGAGCACACGCACGCGACTTCCATCCACGACCACACATGTCCATCGCCACACACCCAACACATAGATCACGACATGCGCGCGTACACGCGCACACGCACACACCGCCTCACATGCGGACCGGATACCCTTGCATACGCACACAATCTCGGCAGCCACTCACCTACAGACCCATCCAGCCGTCGACCCCAGAAACTAGACACAACAGCAAACGGTATTATAGGCTCATTCAGGCCACATACCACAAACGTGTCATAGATGAGGCCATAGCCACGAAAACATTTCCCCCCGGTATGATGAGACAAGTTAACAAACTCACGGCCTTCATCAAACCGGCAGCTCCCACACAACACACACACAACAGAGTGGCAGAAAACACCATCTCCTGGATGGAAAACAACATGGCCATTTTACAGGAACATTACCGGGCCACTATGGCAACCTTCACTGACACACCCAAAGATGCCTTAGCCCTCCGGATTGCTATTGGTTGGGCTAGGAAGAAATATGGCCAAAAACTCAAACAGGACACCATTCACACAGTAGAACACATCTTAGACATTCACCCACACAATCGCACACCAGCCGACCCACAACCCTGCCCCCCCCCTCCTCCCCCTCCTCCTCCTCCCCCTCCCCGCGCTCATCACACACTCACCGCAAATACACAATCTCGGCCACTCATCCAAGGGGGGACAGAAGAAGACTTTCCACCCCTACCGAGGGCAAGGGCCCCATACAAACTATATTCACTTTACCTAGGTCCACGCGCTTCCCTCTCCGAAGAAATCGCCCGCCCCACATCAATTGCCCCAACAAACCGACACTCACCACTCACACAGACGACGGCAACCTGCCAAACAGCAGACCAGCCAAAAAAGTCGTCACAGCCCTCCTCAGTCCCACTACCCATCACAACACCCCAAGTAACCCCAACACCCACCACCCAACCCCGTAGCGGACCGCTAAAACCACTGACCGCCCTGCGGGACAGCCACGCTCAGGTCCATGCGCCACCCCAGACAGTAACACCACCACACACCACCCCGGACTTTGCGACTACCACCTTGGACGGACCCCTCAGGGAGTCTAACGTGGCCGTAACGACGGAGGACTCAATTCTTCCCCTCTCTCTATCCCCCACAGATCTCCCCGGCGGGCGGACCGGCTCGGTTGGGCAGCAAACCTCTCCCAGCCATCTCAAAAAAACACAGGGTGAAAAGGGTGAAACAACCATGATGAGCGGGACGCAGAAGGTCGATATGGCCGCAACAAGAGCCCATTCTGAACCCTCCACCCAACAAGATGGTGGGGCCTCGCTGCCTGGCCACCCCGGTCCGCGGGCCGCGACACCAGAAATAGACAATCGGCTCCCCACACACCCGCTATCCCCTACCACACCGTTTGCCCGGGCGCTGGGCACACCCCCCCTCCGCCAATCTCCATTCAGACCCACCTACCACATAGCGAGAGCGCACCTTAAAATAACAGCCTGGAATTTTAAACCCCGTAGACCCATCATTATCCTGGGTGATTCAAACATCAATAGGATCCCCCCTCACCACAACCCCGACATACAACTCGACAGTTATCCGGGAGCCACGCTGTATACTTTTCTGAAAGTATGCGAAAAGGCACCGATTTACCCGAACACCAAAATCGCGGTATTCTCAATTGGCCTCAACAACAGGGACCGGGACGCAAAACAAACCTCCATAAAACAGCTCAGAGCACTTTACAGACAGGCCAAAATCACCTTCCCAAATGCAGACATTTACTTCCCCATTATAAATTACTCCTCACGGCTCCCGCCAACCCACCAGGACAATTTGAAAATCATTAACAACACCATAGCCACACACCTCCCCTTCCTGGCAGAAATCCCACATGACACCTTCACCACGGAAAAAGATAACCTCCACTGGACAGCGTCCACAGCCCGCAATATCTTCCAACATTGGTGCAAACAATTAAATTTAACGTCGGCCTGAAGCCTAACCGGGCACGGGACGAGCACACCCCAGCATACCCACGACCGGACACACACCGCAATCGGGACCTGGTCTGGAATTCAGAATCACAAATTTGTAATCTGGCAACATTGTTCACTCCCACCACACCACAACGCCATCTCTTGGAGAGGGGGCTCACCTTCATCCCACGTCCCACCAACTTTGACTGGGAGCAACTTCATAGGGACCTACACAATTACCACAGACGAATAAAACTCAAAAATTATTTCCATCCCGACTCCCAACAACAACGACAACACAAACAATTCAGCCACCCGTCCACCTGGGAACCGGACAAAACCACCCTAGACCCGGAAACACAACACCTCATCCTCCAAGATAGACTGACTCTACGCCGCTACCGTCCCCCGGCGGATGTCCCAGACAACCTACCGGGGGCCGAACGCGCAGCGCTCAAACAACTAATCCATCACCCCAACATCATTATCAAACCGGCAGACAAAGGCAGCAAAATTGTAATCATGGACAGACAACAATACTCACTGGAGGCGAACAGACAGCTAAACAACACCACCTACTATAGACCCCTGGACGATACAATACAACCCCAGACCCAAATTCAAATCCGGACCATTATTCAGTCGCTACATAACAAAAAATACATTTCGGCCAAACAAAAACACTATCTATTCGGACCACAGAACCCACGACCCCGCTATTTTTATCTCCTACCAAAAATCCACAAAGAGCCACAAACTTGGACCGTTCCCTTTGAGGTTCCTCCCGGCCGCCCTATAGTCTCGGACTGCAATAGCGCCACCTACCACATTAGCCAATACATCGACCACTTCTTGGGCCCTCTCTCCACCCGACACCCCAGCTACATTAAAGACACATACCACTTCCTGGAAATCATCCGCTCCATGGCCGTCCCCGCCAACGCGTATGTATTCACAATTGACGTGGATAGCCTGTATACCAATATTAACACACAACTGGGTTTACAAGTCATCTCATCCGTTTTTTCTCGCAACCCGGACGACACACGACCGGATGCAGAAATCCTTCAACTCCTAGAATTGTGCCTGAAAAACAACGACTTCCTATTCAACAACCAATATTATCTCCAGGTGACCGGGACGGCCATGGGCCAGAGATTCGCACCATCCTATGCCAACCTCTACATGAGTGAATGGGAGCGAGAGGCCTTGGACAAATGCCCCCTAAAACCCACCCTCTACCTTCGGTTTTTAGACGACATTTTCGGAATCTGGCCACACGACCTGGCACAATTCTCAGACTTCATCCACATTCTCAATAATCATCACCCCTCCATCAAAATCAAACACACCATAGAATCGGAACAAATCAACTTCCTGGACACCACAGTCTATTTCAGGCCACTCAACACCACGCAGAAAACACTCCAGACCAAAGTTTATTTCAAACCAACGGACACACACTCACTATTACACAAAAATAGTTACCATCCAAGACACACGTTCATAGGCATAGTCAAATCACAACTCATCCGTTTCCGTCGCATTTGCTCAGACATCTCAGACTTCCACTCAGCCACCCAGATTCTGTTCAAAAGCCTCCGTAAACGAGGCTACTCCAAACGCTTCCTCCGCACCATTAAAAATAAAAACAACACCTTGGCTCCTCCCGTTCCCATTCGCTCACCCCCCCATCGGCCCCAGCCCCCGCCAACCCAGGTTCCCAGATCCGAGCTGCCTCCACCCTCTTCCCCCTACCTGAACCAAGGCCTGGATCCTCTAAACCCCAGCCCTGACACCCCCTCCCACCCTTATCCTGATCTTAACCACCCCCAACCCCATCCTTATCCTAACCCTAACCCCAACCCTAACCATAACCCCAACCCTAACCCTAACCCTAACCATAACCCCAACCCTAATCATAGCCCCAACCCTAACCCTAACCCTAACCACGACCCTAACCCTAAACTTAACCATGACCCTACCCCCGGTCCTTATCCTGAACCTAACTCTTCCCCCTTCCCCAATGAAGGCCTGCATCCCAACCCCCCTGTAGCGAGAGGCAGCTCGGGCCCACAACACACCGCCACAATTAGTTCACACCTCAACCCTACCCCGCCGCGGCACTTCATACCTCTCATCTCCACCTTTTCACACAAAATAACCGGTCTCCACCAGGCCATAAAGAACAGTTTCTCCAGTCTGCAGTCCCAGCACCCGGCTTTCCACAACAATAAAATCATATCCGCTTACAGAAAAAACAAGAGCCTCCACAACATACTGGTCAAATCCCAATTCTCCGATCACAGACCCACACCCCAATTACAATATGCACACCACTACAGAAACAGAAAATACATCCACAACCCACACACCAACACAGCTATGCCCACCTTGGGCTCATTCTCCGTCAACACCACAAACGTCGTTTACATCATCACATGCACCCTCTGCGACAAACACTACATTGGGGAAACCCGACACTCGATACATACACGACTCTCACAACACATACACAACATCATGGTAGGCAAACTTCGTACCCCCCTAATCACACACTTCCAAACGCACCCCTCCTCCCACCTCATCATCTCTGGCCTTGAAAACAACGATCACTGGACCGGGGGGCAGAGGAAGAGAGCGGAAAAACAGTGGATCCACAAGCTCCGGACGACCGCACCGGGAGGCCTCAATGATGACGTTTAATTACGCCGGCCCCTGTTTGCTCATGTCCATGCACCCGCCAACAACCATCTTTATCCATTGGGGGGACTAGTTCAGACACCGTAGGCCAGTGCAAATAAAGTCAATTACCGACACCCCAAACCCCAACCCTAACCCAACCCTAATCCAGCCAGTGCCACGGATCTGGACTCCCCCCTGCAACTCAGATAATCCGGAAACCCTACGTAAAAACGACCTCCACATTCTCTCACCATATCAGATTCCTTCTGTATTCACCCTCTTTCCCCACTCCATTCCACCCCACACACACACACACACACACACACACACACACACACACACACACACACGGAAAAAATAAATAAAAAAATAAAAAAAATAATAAAATAAAAAAATAAATTAATAATAATTATAATATTTGGTTGATGGGTGGGTGGGGGTGGCGCTCCGTTTTCTGCCGCCTGCGGGGCTCGATCGCGGCCCGCTGGGCTGACGGGCGGGCGCGCTATCCGCCACACCACATGGGCGTGGGAGTTTGCTCACACACATAGCTACACATAGTTACTTTGCCCCTCTGTCCTTCCGGGATCAATGACCAATCAGGGGGCTGCGTCTCCTGCCCCGCCGAGATTCAAAATACGAAGTGGCGTATGGGGTTGGCGCGGCGGTGTTGCCGCCGGGCTGATTGGACGCGTTTGTCCCGGAAGGGGGAGGGGGCTCCCGCGTCCACACACACTATATATACACCTTGGCTTGTCCTCTCTGCCTGTTCACCTCTGATGAAGCAACGTCTAGTTGCGAAACGTTGGGTGTTTGAACTCCAATGCGCTCGGGTATCGCTTCTTTTTTTAAAAAGGAATTTTCCGATTAGAGTTGTGCTCCCACTTCTTTGATCGGATGATTGGCTGTCGCAACATTATTAATTTCAAAACGGCGGTGGGGGACTCTTTTCCTCGGCCGCGCGCCCGGCCCGGGGCGTGCTGGGCCGCTCGCCCGGAGACGTCCACGCGGTCGGAGACTTCGACGAAAGCCGGGGGACGTGGTTTCGGCGGCGGCCGGGCCCGGGGCGGCGGCCGGGACGCCGGGCCGGCGCGTACTGAGGTAGGAGCCCGCCACCAGTCTAATTCTTCTTTTTTTCAGGAGCGGACCGACGCATTGGAGTTAACAGGTATGAACGGACAGCCAACACACAGAGCACACGCACGCGACTTCCATCCACGACCACACATGTCCATCGCCACACACCCAACACATAGATCACGACATGCGCGCGTACACGCGCACACGCACACACCGCCTCACATGCGGACCGGATACCCTTGCACACGCACACAATCTCGGCAGCCACTCACCTACAGACCCATCCAGCCGTCGACCCCAGAAACTAGACACAACAGCAAACGGTATTATAGGCTCATTCAGGCCACATACCACAAACGTGTCATAGATGAGGCCATAGCCACGAAAACATTTCCCCCCGGTATGATGAGACAAGTTAACAAACTCACGGCCTTCATCAAACCGGCAGCTCCCACACAACACACACACAACAGAGTGGCAGAAAACACCATCTCCTGGATGGAAAACAACATGGCCATTTTACAGGAACATTACCGGGCCACTATGGCAACCTTCACTGACACACCCAAAGATGCCTTAGCCCTCCGGATTGCTATTGGTTGGGCTAGGAAGAAATATGGCCAAAAACTCAAACAGGACACCATTCACACAGTAGAACACATCTTAGACATTCACCCACACAATCGCACACCAGCCGACCCACAACCCTGCCCCCCCCCTCCTCCCCCTCCTCCTCCTCCCCCTCCCCGCGCTCATCACACACTCACCGCAAATACACAATCTCGGCCACTCATCCAAGGGGGGACAGAAGAAGACTTTCCACCCCTACCGAGGGCAAGGGCCCCATACAAACTATATTCACTTTACCTAGGTCCACGCGCTTCCCTCTCCGAAGAAATCGCCCGCCCCACATCAATTGCCCCAACAAACCGACACTCACCACTCACACAGACGACGGCAACCTGCCAAACAGCAGACCAGCCAAAAAAGTCGTCACAGCCCTCCTCAGTCCCACTACCCATCACAACACCCCAAGTAACCCCAACACCCACCACCCAACCCCGTAGCGGACCGCTAAAACCACTGACCGCCCTGCGGGACAGCCACGCTCAGGTCCATGCGCCACCCCAGACAGTAACACCACCACACACCACCCCGGACTTTGCGACTACCACCTTGGACGGACCCCTCAGGGAGTCTAACGTGGCCGTAACGACGGAGGACTCAATTCTTCCCCTCTCTCTATCCCCCACAGATCTCCCCGGCGGGCGGACCGGCTCGGTTGGGCAGCAAACCTCTCCCAGCCATCTCAAAAAAACACAGGGTGAAAAGGGTGAAACAACCATGATGAGCGGGACGCAGAAGGTCGATATGGCCGCAACAAGAGCCCATTCTGAACCCTCCACCCAACAAGATGGTGGGGCCTCGCTGCCTGGCCACCCCGGTCCGCGGGCCGCGACACCAGAAATAGACAATCGGCTCCCCACACACCCGCTATCCCCTACCACACCGTTTGCCCGGGCGCTGGGCACACCCCCCCTCCGCCAATCTCCATTCAGACCCACCTACCACATAGCGAGAGCGCACCTTAAAATAACAGCCTGGAATTTTAAACCCCGTAGACCCATCATTATCCTGGGTGATTCAAACATCAATAGGATCCCCCCTCACCACAACCCCGACATACAACTCGACAGTTATCCGGGAGCCACGCTGTATACTTTTCTGAAAGTATGCGAAAAGGCACCGATTTACCCGAACACCAAAATCGCGGTATTCTCAATTGGCCTCAACAACAGGGACCGGGACGCAAAACAAACCTCCATAAAACAGCTCAGAGCACTTTACAGACAGGCCAAAATCACCTTCCCAAATGCAGACATTTACTTCCCCATTATAAATTACTCCTCACGGCTCCCGCCAACCCACCAGGACAATTTGAAAATCATTAACAACACCATAGCCACACACCTCCCCTTCCTGGCAGAAATCCCACATGACACCTTCACCACGGAAAAAGATAACCTCCACTGGACAGCGTCCACAGCCCGCAATATCTTCCAACATTGGTGCAAACAATTAAATTTAACGTCGGCCTGAAGCCTAACCGGGCACGGGACGAGCACACCCCAGCATACCCACGACCGGACACACACCGCAATCGGGACCTGGTCTGGAATTCAGAATCACAAATTTGTAATCTGGCAACATTGTTCACTCCCACCACACCACAACGCCATCTCTTGGAGAGGGGGCTCACCTTCATCCCACGTCCCACCAACTTTGACTGGGAGCAACTTCATAGGGACCTACACAATTACCACAGACGAATAAAACTCAAAAATTATTTCCATCCCGACTCCCAACAACAACGACAACACAAACAATTCAGCCACCCGTCCACCTGGGAACCGGACAAGACCACCCTAGACCCGGAAACACAACACCTCATCCTCCAAGATAGACTGACTCTACGCCGCTACCGTCCCCCGGCGGATGTCCCAGACAACCTACCGGGGGCCGAACGCGCAGCGCTCAAACAACTAATCCATCACCCCAACATCATTATCAAACCGGCAGACAAAGGCAGCAAAATTGTAATCATGGACAGACAACAATACTCACTGGAGGCGAACAGACAGCTAAACAACACCACCTACTATAGACCCCTGGACGATACAATACAACCCCAGACCCAAATTCAAATCCGGACCATTATTCAGTCGCTACATAACAAAAAATACATTTCGGCCAAACAAAAACACTATCTATTCGGACCACAAAACCCACGACCCCGCTATTTTTATCTCCTACCAAAAATCCACAAAGAGCCACAAACTTGGACCGTTCCCTTTGAGGTTCCTCCCGGCCGCCCTATAGTCTCGGACTGCAATAGCGCCACCTACCACATTAGCCAATACATCGACCACTTCTTGGGCCCTCTCTCCACCCGACACCCCAGCTACATTAAAGACACATACCACTTCCTGGAAATCATCCGCTCCATGGCCGTCCCCGCCAACGCGTATGTATTCACAATTGACGTGGATAGCCTGTATACCAATATTAACACACAACTGGGTTTACAAGTCATCTCATCCGTTTTTTCTCGCAACCCGGACGACACACGACCGGATGCAGAAATCCTTCAACTCCTAGAATTGTGCCTGAAAAACAACGACTTCCTATTCAACAACCAATATTATCTCCAGGTGACCGGGACGGCCATGGGCCAGAGATTCGCACCATCCTATGCCAACCTCTACATGAGTGAATGGGAGCGAGAGGCCTTGGACAAATGCCCCCTAAAACCCACCCTCTACCTTCGGTTTTTAGACGACATTTTCGGAATCTGGCCACACGACCTGGCACAATTCTCAGACTTCATCCACATTCTCAATAATCATCACCCCTCCATCAAAATCAAACACACCATAGAATCGGAACAAATCAACTTCCTGGACACCACAGTCTATTTCAGGCCACTCAACACCACGCAGAAAACACTCCAGACCAAAGTTTATTTCAAACCAACGGACACACACTCACTATTACACAAAAATAGTTACCATCCAAGACACACGTTCATAGGCATAGTCAAATCACAACTCATCCGTTTCCGTCGCATTTGCTCAGACATCTCAGACTTCCACTCAGCCACCCAGATTCTGTTCAAAAGCCTCCGTAAACGAGGCTACTCCAAACGCTTCCTCCGCACCATTAAAAATAAAAACAACACCTTGGCTCCTCCCGTTCCCATTCGCTCACCCCCCCATCGGCCCCAGCCCCCGCCAACCCAGGTTCCCAGATCCGAGCTGCCTCCACCCTCTTCCCCCTACCTGAACCAAGGCCTGGATCCTCTAAACCCCAGCCCTGACACCCCCTCCCACCCTTATCCTGATCTTAACCACCCCCAACCCCATCCTTATCCTAACCCTAACCCCAACCCTAACCATAACCCCAACCCTAACCCTAACCCTAACCATAACCCCAACCCTAATCATAGCCCCAACCCTAACCCTAACCCTAACCACGACCCTAACCCTAAACTTAACCATGACCCTACCCCCGGTCCTTATCCTGAACCTAACTCTTCCCCCTTCCCCAATGAAGGCCTGCATCCCAACCCCCCTGTAGCGAGAGGCAGCTCGGGCCCACAACACACCGCCACAATTAGTTCACACCTCAACCCTACCCCGCCGCGGCACTTCATACCTCTCATCTCCACCTTTTCACACAAAATAACCGGTCTCCACCAGGCCATAAAGAACAGTTTCTCCAGTCTGCAGTCCCAGCACCCGGCTTTCCACAACAATAAAATCATATCCGCTTACAGAAAAAACAAGAGCCTCCACAACATACTGGTCAAATCCCAATTCTCCGATCACAGACCCACACCCCAATTACAATATGCACACCACTACAGAAACAGAAAATACATCCACAACCCACACACCAACACAGCTATGCCCACCTTGGGCTCATTCTCCGTCAACACCACAAACGTCGTTTACATCATCACATGCACCCTCTGCGACAAACACTACATTGGGGAAACCCGACACTCGATACATACACGACTCTCACAACACATACACAACATCATGGTAGGCAAACTTCGTACCCCCCTAATCACACACTTCCAAACGCACCCCTCCTCCCACCTCATCATCTCTGGCCTTGAAAACAACGATCACTGGACCGGGGGGCAGAGGAAGAGAGCGGAAAAACAGTGGATCCACAAGCTCCGGACGACCGCACCGGGAGGCCTCAATGATGACGTTTAATTACGCCGGCCCCTGTTTGCTCATGTCCATGCACCCGCCAACAACCATCTTTATCCATTGGGGGGACTAGTTCAGACACCGTAGGCCAGTGCAAATAAAGTCAATTACCGACACCCCAAACCCCAACCCTAACCCAACCCTAATCCAGCCAGTGCCACGGATCTGGACTCCCCCCTGCAACTCAGATAATCCGGAAACCCTACGTAAAAACGACCTCCACATTCTCTCACCATATCAGATTCCTTCTGTATTCACCCTCTTTCCCCACTCCATTCCACCCCACACACACACACACACACACACACACACACACACACACACACACACACGGAAAAAATAAATAAAAAAATAAAAAAAATAATAAAATAAAAAAATAAATTAATAATAATTATAATATTTGGTTGATGGGTGGGTGGGGGTGGCGCTCCGTTTTCTGCCGCCTGCGGGGCTCGATCGCGGCCCGCTGGGCTGACGGGCGGGCGCGCTATCCGCCACACCACATGGGCGTGGGAGTTTGCTCACACACATAGCTACACATAGTTACTTTGCCCCTCTGTCCTTCCGGGATCAATGACCAATCAGGGGGCTGCGTCTCCTGCCCCGCCGAGATTCAAAATACGAAGTGGCGTATGGGGTTGGCGCGGCGGTGTTGCCGCCGGGCTGATTGGACGCGTTTGTCCCGGAAGGGGGAGGGGGCTCCCGCGTCCACACACACTATATATACACCTTGGCTTGTCCTCTCTGCCTGTTCACCTCTGATGAAGCAACGTCTAGTTGCGAAACGTTGGGTGTTTGAACTCCAATGCGCTCGGGTATCGCTTCTTTTTTTAAAAAGGAATTTTCCGATTAGAGTTGTGCTCCCACTTCTTTGATCGGATGATTGGCTGTCGCAACATTATTAATTTCAAAACGGCGGTGGGGGACTCTTTTCCTCGGCCGCGCGCCCGGCCCGGGGCGTGCTGGGCCGCTCGCCCGGAGACGTCCACGCGGTCGGAGACTTCGACGAAAGCCGGGGGACGTGGTTTCGGCGGCGGCCGGGCCCGGGGCGGCGGCCGGGACGCCGGGCCGGCGCGTACTGAGGTAGGAGCCCGCCACCAGTCTAATTCTTCTTTTTTTCAGGAGCGGACCGACGCATTGGAGTTAACAGGTATGAACGGACAGCCAACACACAGAGCACACGCACGCGACTTCCATCCACGACCACACATGTCCATCGCCACACACCCAACACATAGATCACGACATGCGCGCGTACACGCGCACACGCACACACCGCCTCACATGCGGACCGGATACCCTTGCACACGCACACAATCTCGGCAGCCACTCACCTACAGACCCATCCAGCCGTCGACCCCAGAAACTAGACACAACAGCAAACGGTATTATAGGCTCATTCAGGCCACATACCACAAACGTGTCATAGATGAGGCCATAGCCACGAAAACATTTCCCCCCGGTATGATGAGACAAGTTAACAAACTCACGGCCTTCATCAAACCGGCAGCTCCCACACAACACACACACAACAGAGTGGCAGAAAACACCATCTCCTGGATGGAAAACAACATGGCCATTTTACAGGAACATTACCGGGCCACTATGGCAACCTTCACTGACACACCCAAAGATGCCTTAGCCCTCCGGATTGCTATTGGTTGGGCTAGGAAGAAATATGGCCAAAAACTCAAACAGGACACCATTCACACAGTAGAACACATCTTAGACATTCACCCACACAATCGCACACCAGCCGACCCACAACCCTGCCCCCCCCCTCCTCCCCCTCCTCCTCCTCCCCCTCCCCGCGCTCATCACACACTCACCGCAAATACACAATCTCGGCCACTCATCCAAGGGGGGACAGAAGAAGACTTTCCACCCCTACCGAGGGCAAGGGCCCCATACAAACTATATTCACTTTACCTAGGTCCACGCGCTTCCCTCTCCGAAGAAATCGCCCGCCCCACATCAATTGCCCCAACAAACCGACACTCACCACTCACACAGACGACGGCAACCTGCCAAACAGCAGACCAGCCAAAAAAGTCGTCACAGCCCTCCTCAGTCCCACTACCCATCACAACACCCCAAGTAACCCCAACACCCACCACCCAACCCCGTAGCGGACCGCTAAAACCACTGACCGCCCTGCGGGACAGCCACGCTCAGGTCCATGCGCCACCCCAGACAGTAACACCACCACACACCACCCCGGACTTTGCGACTACCACCTTGGACGGACCCCTCAGGGAGTCTAACGTGGCCGTAACGACGGAGGACTCAATTCTTCCCCTCTCTCTATCCCCCACAGATCTCCCCGGCGGGCGGACCGGCTCGGTTGGGCAGCAAACCTCTCCCAGCCATCTCAAAAAAACACAGGGTGAAAAGGGTGAAACAACCATGATGAGCGGGACGCAGAAGGTCGATATGGCCGCAACAAGAGCCCATTCTGAACCCTCCACCCAACAAGATGGTGGGGCCTCGCTGCCTGGCCACCCCGGTCCGCGGGCCGCGACACCAGAAATAGACAATCGGCTCCCCACACACCCGCTATCCCCTACCACACCGTTTGCCCGGGCGCTGGGCACACCCCCCCTCCGCCAATCTCCATTCAGACCCACCTACCACATAGCGAGAGCGCACCTTAAAATAACAGCCTGGAATTTTAAACCCCGTAGACCCATCATTATCCTGGGTGATTCAAACATCAATAGGATCCCCCCTCACCACAACCCCGACATACAACTCGACAGTTATCCGGGAGCCACGCTGTATACTTTTCTGAAAGTATGCGAAAAGGCACCGATTTACCCGAACACCAAAATCGCGGTATTCTCAATTGGCCTCAACAACAGGGACCGGGACGCAAAACAAACCTCCATAAAACAGCTCAGAGCACTTTACAGACAGGCCAAAATCACCTTCCCAAATGCAGACATTTACTTCCCCATTATAAATTACTCCTCACGGCTCCCGCCAACCCACCAGGACAATTTGAAAATCATTAACAACACCATAGCCACACACCTCCCCTTCCTGGCAGAAATCCCACATGACACCTTCACCACGGAAAAAGATAACCTCCACTGGACAGCGTCCACAGCCCGCAATATCTTCCAACATTGGTGCAAACAATTAAATTTAACGTCGGCCTGAAGCCTAACCGGGCACGGGACGAGCACACCCCAGCATACCCACGACCGGACACACACCGCAATCGGGACCTGGTCTGGAATTCAGAATCACAAATTTGTAATCTGGCAACATTGTTCACTCCCACCACACCACAACGCCATCTCTTGGAGAGGGGGCTCACCTTCATCCCACGTCCCACCAACTTTGACTGGGAGCAACTTCATAGGGACCTACACAATTACCACAGACGAATAAAACTCAAAAATTATTTCCATCCCGACTCCCAACAACAACGACAACACAAACAATTCAGCCACCCGTCCACCTGGGAACCGGACAAGACCACCCTAGACCCGGAAACACAACACCTCATCCTCCAAGATAGACTGACTCTACGCCGCTACCGTCCCCCGGCGGATGTCCCAGACAACCTACCGGGGGCCGAACGCGCAGCGCTCAAACAACTAATCCATCACCCCAACATCATTATCAAACCGGCAGACAAAGGCAGCAAAATTGTAATCATGGACAGACAACAATACTCACTGGAGGCGAACAGACAGCTAAACAACACCACCTACTATAGACCCCTGGACGATACAATACAACCCCAGACCCAAATTCAAATCCGGACCATTATTCAGTCGCTACATAACAAAAAATACATTTCGGCCAAACAAAAACACTATCTATTCGGACCACAAAACCCACGACCCCGCTATTTTTATCTCCTACCAAAAATCCACAAAGAGCCACAAACTTGGACCGTTCCCTTTGAGGTTCCTCCCGGCCGCCCTATAGTCTCGGACTGCAATAGCGCCACCTACCACATTAGCCAATACATCGACCACTTCTTGGGCCCTCTCTCCACCCGACACCCCAGCTACATTAAAGACACATACCACTTCCTGGAAATCATCCGCTCCATGGCCGTCCCCGCCAACGCGTATGTATTCACAATTGACGTGGATAGCCTGTATACCAATATTAACACACAACTGGGTTTACAAGTCATCTCATCCGTTTTTTCTCGCAACCCGGACGACACACGACCGGATGCAGAAATCCTTCAACTCCTAGAATTGTGCCTGAAAAACAACGACTTCCTATTCAACAACCAATATTATCTCCAGGTGACCGGGACGGCCATGGGCCAGAGATTCGCACCATCCTATGCCAACCTCTACATGAGTGAATGGGAGCGAGAGGCCTTGGACAAATGCCCCCTAAAACCCACCCTCTACCTTCGGTTTTTAGACGACATTTTCGGAATCTGGCCACACGACCTGGCACAATTCTCAGACTTCATCCACATTCTCAATAATCATCACCCCTCCATCAAAATCAAACACACCATAGAATCGGAACAAATCAACTTCCTGGACACCACAGTCTATTTCAGGCCACTCAACACCACGCAGAAAACACTCCAGACCAAAGTTTATTTCAAACCAACGGACACACACTCACTATTACACAAAAATAGTTACCATCCAAGACACACGTTCATAGGCATAGTCAAATCACAACTCATCCGTTTCCGTCGCATTTGCTCAGACATCTCAGACTTCCACTCAGCCACCCAGATTCTGTTCAAAAGCCTCCGTAAACGAGGCTACTCCAAACGCTTCCTCCGCACCATTAAAAATAAAAACAACACCTTGGCTCCTCCCGTTCCCATTCGCTCACCCCCCCATCGGCCCCAGCCCCCGCCAACCCAGGTTCCCAGATCCGAGCTGCCTCCACCCTCTTCCCCCTACCTGAACCAAGGCCTGGATCCTCTAAACCCCAGCCCTGACACCCCCTCCCACCCTTATCCTGATCTTAACCACCCCCAACCCCATCCTTATCCTAACCCTAACCCCAACCCTAACCATAACCCCAACCCTAACCCTAACCCTAACCATAACCCCAACCCTAATCATAGCCCCAACCCTAACCCTAACCCTAACCACGACCCTAACCCTAAACTTAACCATGACCCTACCCCCGGTCCTTATCCTGAACCTAACTCTTCCCCCTTCCCCAATGAAGGCCTGCATCCCAACCCCCCTGTAGCGAGAGGCAGCTCGGGCCCACAACACACCGCCACAATTAGTTCACACCTCAACCCTACCCCGCCGCGGCACTTCATACCTCTCATCTCCACCTTTTCACACAAAATAACCGGTCTCCACCAGGCCATAAAGAACAGTTTCTCCAGTCTGCAGTCCCAGCACCCGGCTTTCCACAACAATAAAATCATATCCGCTTACAGAAAAAACAAGAGCCTCCACAACATACTGGTCAAATCCCAATTCTCCGATCACAGACCCACACCCCAATTACAATATGCACACCACTACAGAAACAGAAAATACATCCACAACCCACACACCAACACAGCTATGCCCACCTTGGGCTCATTCTCCGTCAACACCACAAACGTCGTTTACATCATCACATGCACCCTCTGCGACAAACACTACATTGGGGAAACCCGACACTCGATACATACACGACTCTCACAACACATACACAACATCATGGTAGGCAAACTTCGTACCCCCCTAATCACACACTTCCAAACGCACCCCTCCTCCCACCTCATCATCTCTGGCCTTGAAAACAACGATCACTGGACCGGGGGGCAGAGGAAGAGAGCGGAAAAACAGTGGATCCACAAGCTCCGGACGACCGCACCGGGAGGCCTCAATGATGACGTTTAATTACGCCGGCCCCTGTTTGCTCATGTCCATGCACCCGCCAACAACCATCTTTATCCATTGGGGGGACTAGTTCAGACACCGTAGGCCAGTGCAAATAAAGTCAATTACCGACACCCCAAACCCCAACCCTAACCCAACCCTAATCCAGCCAGTGCCACGGATCTGGACTCCCCCCTGCAACTCAGATAATCCGGAAACCCTACGTAAAAACGACCTCCACATTCTCTCACCATATCAGATTCCTTCTGTATTCACCCTCTTTCCCCACTCCATTCCACCCCACACACACACACACACACACACACACACACACACACACACACACACACGGAAAAAATAAATAAAAAAATAAAAAAAATAATAAAATAAAAAAATAAATTAATAATAATTATAATATTTGGTTGATGGGTGGGTGGGGGTGGCGCTCCGTTTTCTGCCGCCTGCGGGGCTCGATCGCGGCCCGCTGGGCTGACGGGCGGGCGCGCTATCCGCCACACCACATGGGCGTGGGAGTTTGCTCACACACATAGCTACACATAGTTACTTTGCCCCTCTGTCCTTCCGGGATCAATGACCAATCAGGGGGCTGCGTCTCCTGCCCCGCCGAGATTCAAAATACGAAGTGGCGTATGGGGTTGGCGCGGCGGTGTTGCCGCCGGGCTGATTGGACGCGTTTGTCCCGGAAGGGGGAGGGGGCTCCCGCGTCCACACACACTATATATACACCTTGGCTTGTCCTCTCTGCCTGTTCACCTCTGATGAAGCAACGTCTAGTTGCGAAACGTTGGGTGTTTGAACTCCAATGCGCTCGGGTATCGCTTCTTTTTTTAAAAAGGAATTTTCCGATTAGAGTTGTGCTCCCACTTCTTTGATCGGATGATTGGCTGTCGCAACATTATTAATTTCAAAACGGCGGTGGGGGACTCTTTTCCTCGGCCGCGCGCCCGGCCCGGGGCGTGCTGGGCCGCTCGCCCGGAGACGTCCACGCGGTCGGAGACTTCGACGAAAGCCGGGGGACGTGGTTTCGGCGGCGGCCGGGCCCGGGGCGGCGGCCGGGACGCCGGGCCGGCGCGTACTGAGGTAGGAGCCCGCCACCAGTCTAATTCTTCTTTTTTTCAGGAGCGGACCGACGCATTGGAGTTAACAGGTATGAACGGACAGCCAACACACAGAGCACACGCACGCGACTTCCATCCACGACCACACATGTCCATCGCCACACACCCAACACATAGATCACGACATGCGCGCGTACACGCGCACACGCACACACCGCCTCACATGCGGACCGGATACCCTTGCACACGCACACAATCTCGGCAGCCACTCACCTACAGACCCATCCAGCCGTCGACCCCAGAAACTAGACACAACAGCAAACGGTATTATAGGCTCATTCAGGCCACATACCACAAACGTGTCATAGATGAGGCCATAGCCACGAAAACATTTCCCCCCGGTATGATGAGACAAGTTAACAAACTCACGGCCTTCATCAAACCGGCAGCTCCCACACAACACACACACAACAGAGTGGCAGAAAACACCATCTCCTGGATGGAAAACAACATGGCCATTTTACAGGAACATTACCGGGCCACTATGGCAACCTTCACTGACACACCCAAAGATGCCTTAGCCCTCCGGATTGCTATTGGTTGGGCTAGGAAGAAATATGGCCAAAAACTCAAACAGGACACCATTCACACAGTAGAACACATCTTAGACATTCACCCACACAATCGCACACCAGCCGACCCACAACCCTGCCCCCCCCCTCCTCCCCCTCCTCCTCCTCCCCCTCCCCGCGCTCATCACACACTCACCGCAAATACACAATCTCGGCCACTCATCCAAGGGGGGACAGAAGAAGACTTTCCACCCCTACCGAGGGCAAGGGCCCCATACAAACTATATTCACTTTACCTAGGTCCACGCGCTTCCCTCTCCGAAGAAATCGCCCGCCCCACATCAATTGCCCCAACAAACCGACACTCACCACTCACACAGACGACGGCAACCTGCCAAACAGCAGACCAGCCAAAAAAGTCGTCACAGCCCTCCTCAGTCCCACTACCCATCACAACACCCCAAGTAACCCCAACACCCACCACCCAACCCCGTAGCGGACCGCTAAAACCACTGACCGCCCTGCGGGACAGCCACGCTCAGGTCCATGCGCCACCCCAGACAGTAACACCACCACACACCACCCCGGACTTTGCGACTACCACCTTGGACGGACCCCTCAGGGAGTCTAACGTGGCCGTAACGACGGAGGACTCAATTCTTCCCCTCTCTCTATCCCCCACAGATCTCCCCGGCGGGCGGACCGGCTCGGTTGGGCAGCAAACCTCTCCCAGCCATCTCAAAAAAACACAGGGTGAAAAGGGTGAAACAACCATGATGAGCGGGACGCAGAAGGTCGATATGGCCGCAACAAGAGCCCATTCTGAACCCTCCACCCAACAAGATGGTGGGGCCTCGCTGCCTGGCCACCCCGGTCCGCGGGCCGCGACACCAGAAATAGACAATCGGCTCCCCACACACCCGCTATCCCCTACCACACCGTTTGCCCGGGCGCTGGGCACACCCCCCCTCCGCCAATCTCCATTCAGACCCACCTACCACATAGCGAGAGCGCACCTTAAAATAACAGCCTGGAATTTTAAACCCCGTAGACCCATCATTATCCTGGGTGATTCAAACATCAATAGGATCCCCCCTCACCACAACCCCGACATACAACTCGACAGTTATCCGGGAGCCACGCTGTATACTTTTCTGAAAGTATGCGAAAAGGCACCGATTTACCCGAACACCAAAATCGCGGTATTCTCAATTGGCCTCAACAACAGGGACCGGGACGCAAAACAAACCTCCATAAAACAGCTCAGAGCACTTTACAGACAGGCCAAAATCACCTTCCCAAATGCAGACATTTACTTCCCCATTATAAATTACTCCTCACGGCTCCCGCCAACCCACCAGGACAATTTGAAAATCATTAACAACACCATAGCCACACACCTCCCCTTCCTGGCAGAAATCCCACATGACACCTTCACCACGGAAAAAGATAACCTCCACTGGACAGCGTCCACAGCCCGCAATATCTTCCAACATTGGTGCAAACAATTAAATTTAACGTCGGCCTGAAGCCTAACCGGGCACGGGACGAGCACACCCCAGCATACCCACGACCGGACACACACCGCAATCGGGACCTGGTCTGGAATTCAGAATCACAAATTTGTAATCTGGCAACATTGTTCACTCCCACCACACCACAACGCCATCTCTTGGAGAGGGGGCTCACCTTCATCCCACGTCCCACCAACTTTGACTGGGAGCAACTTCATAGGGACCTACACAATTACCACAGACGAATAAAACTCAAAAATTATTTCCATCCCGACTCCCAACAACAACGACAACACAAACAATTCAGCCACCCGTCCACCTGGGAACCGGACAAAACCACCCTAGACCCGGAAACACAACACCTCATCCTCCAAGATAGACTGACTCTACGCCGCTACCGTCCCCCGGCGGATGTCCCAGACAACCTACCGGGGGCCGAACGCGCAGCGCTCAAACAACTAATCCATCACCCCAACATCATTATCAAACCGGCAGACAAAGGCAGCAAAATTGTAATCATGGACAGACAACAATACTCACTGGAGGCGAACAGACAGCTAAACAACACCACCTACTATAGACCCCTGGACGATACAATACAACCCCAGACCCAAATTCAAATCCGGACCATTATTCAGTCGCTACATAACAAAAAATACATTTCGGCCAAACAAAAACACTATCTATTCGGACCACAGAACCCACGACCCCGCTATTTTTATCTCCTACCAAAAATCCACAAAGAGCCACAAACTTGGACCGTTCCCTTTGAGGTTCCTCCCGGCCGCCCTATAGTCTCGGACTGCAATAGCGCCACCTACCACATTAGCCAATACATCGACCACTTCTTGGGCCCTCTCTCCACCCGACACCCCAGCTACATTAAAGACACATACCACTTCCTGGAAATCATCCGCTCCATGGCCGTCCCCGCCAACGCGTATGTATTCACAATTGACGTGGATAGCCTGTATACCAATATTAACACACAACTGGGTTTACAAGTCATCTCATCCGTTTTTTCTCGCAACCCGGACGACACACGACCGGATGCAGAAATCCTTCAACTCCTAGAATTGTGCCTGAAAAACAACGACTTCCTATTCAACAACCAATATTATCTCCAGGTGACCGGGACGGCCATGGGCCAGAGATTCGCACCATCCTATGCCAACCTCTACATGAGTGAATGGGAGCGAGAGGCCTTGGACAAATGCCCCCTAAAACCCACCCTCTACCTTCGGTTTTTAGACGACATTTTCGGAATCTGGCCACACGACCTGGCACAATTCTCAGACTTCATCCACATTCTCAATAATCATCACCCCTCCATCAAAATCAAACACACCATAGAATCGGAACAAATCAACTTCCTGGACACCACAGTCTATTTCAGGCCACTCAACACCACGCAGAAAACACTCCAGACCAAAGTTTATTTCAAACCAACGGACACACACTCACTATTACACAAAAATAGTTACCATCCAAGACACACGTTCATAGGCATAGTCAAATCACAACTCATCCGTTTCCGTCGCATTTGCTCAGACATCTCAGACTTCCACTCAGCCACCCAGATTCTGTTCAAAAGCCTCCGTAAACGAGGCTACTCCAAACGCTTCCTCCGCACCATTAAAAATAAAAACAACACCTTGGCTCCTCCCGTTCCCATTCGCTCACCCCCCCATCGGCCCCAGCCCCCGCCAACCCAGGTTCCCAGATCCGAGCTGCCTCCACCCTCTTCCCCCTACCTGAACCAAGGCCTGGATCCTCTAAACCCCAGCCCTGACACCCCCTCCCACCCTTATCCTGATCTTAACCACCCCCAACCCCATCCTTATCCTAACCCTAACCCCAACCCTAACCATAACCCCAACCCTAACCCTAACCCTAACCATAACCCCAACCCTAATCATAGCCCCAACCCTAACCCTAACCCTAACCACGACCCTAACCCTAAACTTAACCATGACCCTACCCCCGGTCCTTATCCTGAACCTAACTCTTCCCCCTTCCCCAATGAAGGCCTGCATCCCAACCCCCCTGTAGCGAGAGGCAGCTCGGGCCCACAACACACCGCCACAATTAGTTCACACCTCAACCCTACCCCGCCGCGGCACTTCATACCTCTCATCTCCACCTTTTCACACAAAATAACCGGTCTCCACCAGGCCATAAAGAACAGTTTCTCCAGTCTGCAGTCCCAGCACCCGGCTTTCCACAACAATAAAATCATATCCGCTTACAGAAAAAACAAGAGCCTCCACAACATACTGGTCAAATCCCAATTCTCCGATCACAGACCCACACCCCAATTACAATATGCACACCACTACAGAAACAGAAAATACATCCACAACCCACACACCAACACAGCTATGCCCACCTTGGGCTCATTCTCCGTCAACACCACAAACGTCGTTTACATCATCACATGCACCCTCTGCGACAAACACTACATTGGGGAAACCCGACACTCGATACATACACGACTCTCACAACACATACACAACATCATGGTAGGCAAACTTCGTACCCCCCTAATCACACACTTCCAAACGCACCCCTCCTCCCACCTCATCATCTCTGGCCTTGAAAACAACGATCACTGGACCGGGGGGCAGAGGAAGAGAGCGGAAAAACAGTGGATCCACAAGCTCCGGACGACCGCACCGGGAGGCCTCAATGATGACGTTTAATTACGCCGGCCCCTGTTTGCTCATGTCCATGCACCCGCCAACAACCATCTTTATCCATTGGGGGGACTAGTTCAGACACCGTAGGCCAGTGCAAATAAAGTCAATTACCGACACCCCAAACCCCAACCCTAACCCAACCCTAATCCAGCCAGTGCCACGGATCTGGACTCCCCCCTGCAACTCAGATAATCCGGAAACCCTACGTAAAAACGACCTCCACATTCTCTCACCATATCAGATTCCTTCTGTATTCACCCTCTTTCCCCACTCCATTCCACCCCACACACACACACACACACACACACACACACACACACACACACACACACGGAAAAAATAAATAAAAAAATAAAAAAAATAATAAAATAAAAAAATAAATTAATAATAATTATAATATTTGGTTGATGGGTGGGTGGGGGTGGCGCTCCGTTTTCTGCCGCCTGCGGGGCTCGATCGCGGCCCGCTGGGCTGACGGGCGGGCGCGCTATCCGCCACACCACATGGGCGTGGGAGTTTGCTCACACACATAGCTACACATAGTTACTTTGCCCCTCTGTCCTTCCGGGATCAATGACCAATCAGGGGGCTGCGTCTCCTGCCCCGCCGAGATTCAAAATACGAAGTGGCGTATGGGGTTGGCGCGGCGGTGTTGCCGCCGGGCTGATTGGACGCGTTTGTCCCGGAAGGGGGAGGGGGCTCCCGCGTCCACACACACTATATATACACCTTGGCTTGTCCTCTCTGCCTGTTCACCTCTGATGAAGCAACGTCTAGTTGCGAAACGTTGGGTGTTTGAACTCCAATGCGCTCGGGTATCGCTTCTTTTTTTAAAAAGGAATTTTCCGATTAGAGTTGTGCTCCCACTTCTTTGATCGGATGATTGGCTGTCGCAACATTATTAATTTCAAAACGGCGGTGGGGGACTCTTTTCCTCGGCCGCGCGCCCGGCCCGGGGCGTGCTGGGCCGCTCGCCCGGAGACGTCCACGCGGTCGGAGACTTCGACGAAAGCCGGGGGACGTGGTTTCGGCGGCGGCCGGGCCCGGGGCGGCGGCCGGGACGCCGGGCCGGCGCGTACTGAGGTAGGAGCCCGCCACCAGTCTAATTCTTCTTTTTTTCAGGAGCGGACCGACGCATTGGAGTTAACAGGTATGAACGGACAGCCAACACACAGAGCACACGCACGCGACTTCCATCCACGACCACACATGTCCATCGCCACACACCCAACACATAGATCACGACATGCGCGCGTACACGCGCACACGCACACACCGCCTCACATGCGGACCGGATACCCTTGCACACGCACACAATCTCGGCAGCCACTCACCTACAGACCCATCCAGCCGTCGACCCCAGAAACTAGACACAACAGCAAACGGTATTATAGGCTCATTCAGGCCACATACCACAAACGTGTCATAGATGAGGCCATAGCCACGAAAACATTTCCCCCCGGTATGATGAGACAAGTTAACAAACTCACGGCCTTCATCAAACCGGCAGCTCCCACACAACACACACACAACAGAGTGGCAGAAAACACCATCTCCTGGATGGAAAACAACATGGCCATTTTACAGGAACATTACCGGGCCACTATGGCAACCTTCACTGACACACCCAAAGATGCCTTAGCCCTCCGGATTGCTATTGGTTGGGCTAGGAAGAAATATGGCCAAAAACTCAAACAGGACACCATTCACACAGTAGAACACATCTTAGACATTCACCCACACAATCGCACACCAGCCGACCCACAACCCTGCCCCCCCCCTCCTCCCCCTCCTCCTCCTCCCCCTCCCCGCGCTCATCACACACTCACCGCAAATACACAATCTCGGCCACTCATCCAAGGGGGGACAGAAGAAGACTTTCCACCCCTACCGAGGGCAAGGGCCCCATACAAACTATATTCACTTTACCTAGGTCCACGCGCTTCCCTCTCCGAAGAAATCGCCCGCCCCACATCAATTGCCCCAACAAACCGACACTCACCACTCACACAGACGACGGCAACCTGCCAAACAGCAGACCAGCCAAAAAAGTCGTCACAGCCCTCCTCAGTCCCACTACCCATCACAACACCCCAAGTAACCCCAACACCCACCACCCAACCCCGTAGCGGACCGCTAAAACCACTGACCGCCCTGCGGGACAGCCACGCTCAGGTCCATGCGCCACCCCAGACAGTAACACCACCACACACCACCCCGGACTTTGCGACTACCACCTTGGACGGACCCCTCAGGGAGTCTAACGTGGCCGTAACGACGGAGGACTCAATTCTTCCCCTCTCTCTATCCCCCACAGATCTCCCCGGCGGGCGGACCGGCTCGGTTGGGCAGCAAACCTCTCCCAGCCATCTCAAAAAAACACAGGGTGAAAAGGGTGAAACAACCATGATGAGCGGGACGCAGAAGGTCGATATGGCCGCAACAAGAGCCCATTCTGAACCCTCCACCCAACAAGATGGTGGGGCCTCGCTGCCTGGCCACCCCGGTCCGCGGGCCGCGACACCAGAAATAGACAATCGGCTCCCCACACACCCGCTATCCCCTACCACACCGTTTGCCCGGGCGCTGGGCACACCCCCCCTCCGCCAATCTCCATTCAGACCCACCTACCACATAGCGAGAGCGCACCTTAAAATAACAGCCTGGAATTTTAAACCCCGTAGACCCATCATTATCCTGGGTGATTCAAACATCAATAGGATCCCCCCTCACCACAACCCCGACATACAACTCGACAGTTATCCGGGAGCCACGCTGTATACTTTTCTGAAAGTATGCGAAAAGGCACCGATTTACCCGAACACCAAAATCGCGGTATTCTCAATTGGCCTCAACAACAGGGACCGGGACGCAAAACAAACCTCCATAAAACAGCTCAGAGCACTTTACAGACAGGCCAAAATCACCTTCCCAAATGCAGACATTTACTTCCCCATTATAAATTACTCCTCACGGCTCCCGCCAACCCACCAGGACAATTTGAAAATCATTAACAACACCATAGCCACACACCTCCCCTTCCTGGCAGAAATCCCACATGACACCTTCACCACGGAAAAAGATAACCTCCACTGGACAGCGTCCACAGCCCGCAATATCTTCCAACATTGGTGCAAACAATTAAATTTAACGTCGGCCTGAAGCCTAACCGGGCACGGGACGAGCACACCCCAGCATACCCACGACCGGACACACACCGCAATCGGGACCTGGTCTGGAATTCAGAATCACAAATTTGTAATCTGGCAACATTGTTCACTCCCACCACACCACAACGCCATCTCTTGGAGAGGGGGCTCACCTTCATCCCACGTCCCACCAACTTTGACTGGGAGCAACTTCATAGGGACCTACACAATTACCACAGACGAATAAAACTCAAAAATTATTTCCATCCCGACTCCCAACAACAACGACAACACAAACAATTCAGCCACCCGTCCACCTGGGAACCGGACAAGACCACCCTAGACCCGGAAACACAACACCTCATCCTCCAAGATAGACTGACTCTACGCCGCTACCGTCCCCCGGCGGATGTCCCAGACAACCTACCGGGGGCCGAACGCGCAGCGCTCAAACAACTAATCCATCACCCCAACATCATTATCAAACCGGCAGACAAAGGCAGCAAAATTGTAATCATGGACAGACAACAATACTCACTGGAGGCGAACAGACAGCTAAACAACACCACCTACTATAGACCCCTGGACGATACAATACAACCCCAGACCCAAATTCAAATCCGGACCATTATTCAGTCGCTACATAACAAAAAATACATTTCGGCCAAACAAAAACACTATCTATTCGGACCACAAAACCCACGACCCCGCTATTTTTATCTCCTACCAAAAATCCACAAAGAGCCACAAACTTGGACCGTTCCCTTTGAGGTTCCTCCCGGCCGCCCTATAGTCTCGGACTGCAATAGCGCCACCTACCACATTAGCCAATACATCGACCACTTCTTGGGCCCTCTCTCCACCCGACACCCCAGCTACATTAAAGACACATACCACTTCCTGGAAATCATCCGCTCCATGGCCGTCCCCGCCAACGCGTATGTATTCACAATTGACGTGGATAGCCTGTATACCAATATTAACACACAACTGGGTTTACAAGTCATCTCATCCGTTTTTTCTCGCAACCCGGACGACACACGACCGGATGCAGAAATCCTTCAACTCCTAGAATTGTGCCTGAAAAACAACGACTTCCTATTCAACAACCAATATTATCTCCAGGTGACCGGGACGGCCATGGGCCAGAGATTCGCACCATCCTATGCCAACCTCTACATGAGTGAATG